>NC_135134.1:9031428-9334458 GCF_051014445.1 Colletes latitarsis | reverse complement strand
AAAAGCCCAGGATCTGGCCATCAAGTATGAGAAATATGCGAAAGTATGAGCCTGCTGAGGGCAAATCCTAGACCTAACCCAGACCTAACATGCGTTATCCTCTAAACTATTGATCGAAACCAGGTTTAATCGACGGTTTCAGAGTGGTACCACATTACTACGTGATCCAAACCAGAAAAAGCCCAGAATCTGGCCATCAACTATGAGAAATATGCGAAAGTACGAGCCTGATGAGAGCAAATCCCAGACCTAACCAAGACTTAACATGCGTTGTCCTCTAAAATATTGATCGAAACCAGATTGAATGGACTGTTTCAGTGTGGTATCACATTACTACGTGATCGAAACCAGAAGAAGCCAGGGACCTGTTCAACAAGTATGTGAACAGTGCGAAAATATGGCCCTGATGAGGGCAAATCCCAGGTCTAACCTAGACATAACATGCGTTATCCTCTAAAATATTCATCGAAACTAGGTTTAATTGAATGTTTCAGTGTGATACCACATTACTACGTCATCCAATCCAGAAAAAGCCCAGGTTCTAGCCATCAAGTATGAGAAATATGCGAAAGTATGAGCCCGCTGAGGGCAAATCCTAGATCTAACACTGACCTAACATGCGTTATCCTCTAAAATATTTATCAAGACCAGATTTAATTGAATGTTTCAGTGTGGTACCACATTACTACGTGATCCAAACCAGAAAAAACCCAGGATCTGTTCAACAAGTATGTGGAGAATGCGAAAGTATGTGTCTGATGAGGGCAAATCCCTGGCCTAACCTAGACATAACATGCGTTATCCTCTAAAATATTCACCGAAACCAGGTTTAATGGACTGTTTCAGTGTGGTACCACATTACTACGTGATCCAAACCAGAAAAAGCCAGGGATCTGTTCAACAAGTATGTGAAGAATGCGAAAGTATGAGCCTGACGAGGGCAAATCCCAGACCTATCCCAGACATAACTTGCGTTATCCTCTAAACTATTGATCGAAACTAGGTTTAATGGACTGTTTCAGTGTGGTACCACATTACTACGTGATCCAGACCAGAAAAAACCCAGAATCTGTTCAACAAGTATGTGGAAAACGCGAAACTATGAGCCTGGTGAGGGCAAATCCCAGTCCTATCCCTGACATAACTTGCGTTATCCTCTAAAATATTGATCGAAACCAGGTTTAATGGACTGTTTCAGTGTGGTATCACATTGGTACGTGATCCAAACCAGAAAAAGCCCAGAATCTGGCCATCAACTATGAAAAATATGCGAAAGTACGAGCCTGATGAGAGCAAATCCCAGACCTAACCAAGACTTAACATGCGTTATTCTGTAAAATATTGATCGAAACCAGGTTTAGTGGACTGTTTGAGTGTGGTGCCACATTACTACGTGATCCAGACCAGAAAAAACCCAGAATCTGTTCAACAAGTTTGTGAAAAACGCGAATCTATGAGCCTGATGAGGGCAAATCCCAGACCTATCCCAGACATAACTTGCGTTATCCTCTAAGATATTGATAAAAACCAGGTTTAATGGACTGTTTCAGTGTGGTATCACATTACTACGTGATCCAATCCAGAAAAAGCCCAGGATCTGGCCATCAAGTATGAGAAATATGCGAAAGTATGAGCCTGCTGAGGGCAAATCCTAGACCTAACCCAGACCTAACATGCGTTATCCTCTAAAATATTTATCAAGACCAGATTTAATGGACCTTTTCAGTGTGGTACCACATTAGTACATGATCCAAAGCAGAATAAGCCAGGGATCTGTCCAACAAGTATGTGAAAAACGCGAAAGAATGTCCCTGATGAGGGCAAATCCCAGGCCTAATCTAGACCTAACATGCGTTATCCTCTAAACTATTGATCGAAACTAGGTTTAATGGACTGTTTCAGTGTGGTACCACATTACTACGTGATCCAAACCAGAGAAACCGAGGATCTGTTCAACAAGTATGTTAAAAATGCGAAAGTATGACCCTGATCAGGGCAAATCCCAGACCTATCCCAGACCTAACAAGCGTTGTCCTCTAAAATATTGATCGAAACCAGATTTAATGGACTGTTTCAGTGTGGTACCACATTACTACGTGATCGAAACCAGAAGAAGCCAGGGATCTGTTCAACATGTATGTGAACAATGCGAAAATATGGCCCTGATGAGGGCAAATCCCAGGTCTAACCTAGACGTAACATGCGTTATCCTCCAAAATATTCATCGAAACTAGGATTAATAGAATGTTCCAGTGTGGTACCACATTACTACGTGTTGCAAACCTGAAAAGACCCAGGATCTGTTCAACAAGTATGTGGAGAATGCGAAAGTATGTGTCTGATGAAGGTAAATCCCAGGCCTAACCTAGACCTAACTAGCGTTATCCTCTAAAATATTGATCGAAACCAGGATTAATGGACTTTTTCAGTGTGGTACCACATTACTACGTGTTCCAATCCAGAAATACCCCAGGATCTGGCCATCAAGTATGAGAAATATGCGAAAGTATGAGCCTGCTGAGGGCAAATCCTAGACCTAACCCAGACCTAACATGCGTTATCCTCTAAAATATTTATCAAGACCAGATTTGATGGACTTTTTCAGTGTGGTACCACATTAGTACATGATCCAAACCAGAATAAGCCAGGGATCTGTTCAACAAGTATGTGAAAAACGCGAAAGTATGACCCTGATGAGGGCAAATCGCAGGCCTAATCTAGACCTAACATGCGTTATCCTTTAAAGTATTTATCGAAACTCGGTTTAGTGGACCGTTTCAGTGTGGCACCACATTACTACGTGATCCAAACCAGAAAAACCGAGGATCTGTTCAACAAGTATGTTAAAAATGCGAAAGTATGACCCTAATGAGGGCAAATCCCAGACCTATCCCAGACCTAACATGCGTTGTCCTCTAAAATATTGATCGAAACCAGATTTAAAGGACTGTTTCAGTGTGGTACCACATTACTACGTGATCGAAACCAGAAGAAGCCCGGCATCTGTTCAACAAGTATGTGAACAATGCGAAAATATGGCCCTAATGAGGGCAAATCCCAGGTCTAACCTAGACATAACATGCGTTATCCTCTAAAATATTCATCGAAACTAGGTTTAATTGAATGTTTCAGTGTGATACCACATTACTACGTGATCCAATCCAGAAAAAGCCCAGGTTCTAGCCATCAAGTATGAGAAATATGCGAAAGTACGAGCCGGATGAGAGCAAATCCTAGACCTAACCCTGACCTAACATGCGTTACCCTGAAAATTATTGATCGAAACCAGGTTTAATCGACTGTTTCAGTGTGGTACCACATTACTACGTGATCAAAACCAGAATAAAACCCAGGATCTGTACAACTAGTATGTGAAGAATGCGAAAGTATGAGCCTGACGAGGGCAAATCCCAGAACTATCCCAGACATAACTTGCGTTATCATCTAAAATATTGACCGAAACCTGTTTTAATCGACTGTTTCAGTGTGGTACCACATTACTACGTGATCCAAACCAGAAAAAAACCCAGGACCTGTACAACTAGTATGTGAAGAATGCGAAATTATGAGCCTGGTTATGGCAAATCCTAGACCTAACCCAGACCTAACATGCGTTATCCTCTAAAATATTTATCAAGACCAGGTTTAATCGACTGTTTCAGTGTAGTACCACATTGCTACGTGATCCAAACCAGAAAAAACCCAGAATCTGGCCATCAAGTATGAGAAATATGCGAAAGTACGAGCCGGATGAGAGCAAATCCCAGACCTAACCTAGACCTAACATGAGTTATTCTCTAAAATATTCATCGAAACCAGGTTTAACGGACCTTCTCAGTGTGGTACCACATTACTACGTGATCCAAACCAGAAAAAACCCAGGATCCATTCAACAAGTATGTGAAGAATGCGAAAGTATGTGTCTGATGAAGGAAAATCCCAGGCCTAACCTAGACCTAACTTGCGTTATCATCTAAAATATTGATCGAAACCAGGTTTAATGGTCTTTTTCAGTGTGGTACCACATTACTACGTGATCCAATACAGAAAAACCCCAGGATCTGGCCATCAAGTATGAGAAATATGCGAAGGTACGAGCCTGATGAGAGCAAATCCCAGACCTAACCTAGACCTAACATGAGTGATTCTCTAAAATATTCATCGAAGCCAGGTTTAATGGACTTTTTCAGTGTGGTACCACATTACTACGTGATCCAAATCTGAAAAAACCCAGGATCCGTGCAACAAGTAAGTGCAGAATGCGAAAGTATGTGTCTGATGAAGGAAAATCCCAGGCCTAACCTAGACCTAACTTGCGTTGTCCTCTAAAATATTGATCGAAACCAGGTTGAATGGACTGTTTCAGTGTGGTACCACATTACTACGTGATCCAATCCAGAAAAAGCCCAGGATCTGGCCATCAAGTATGAGAAATATTCGAAAGTATGAGCCTGCTGAGGGGAAATCCTAGACCTAACCCAGACCTAACATGAGTTATTCTCTAAAATATTCATCGAAGCCAGATTTAATGGACTTTTTCAGTGTGGTACCACATTACTACGTGATCCAAACCTGAAAAAACCCAGGATCCGTGCAACTAGTATGTGAAGAATGCGAAAGTATGAGCCTGACGAGGGCAAATCCCAGACCTAAACTAGACATAACATGCGTTATCCTCTAAGTACAAGTATGTCAAAAACGCGAAAGTATGTCCCTGATCAGGGCAAATCCCAGACCTATCCCAGACCTAACATGCGTTGTCCTCTAAAATATTGATCGAAACCAGATTTAATGGGCTGTTTCAGTGTGGTACCACATTACTACGTGATCCAAACCAGAAGAAGACAGGGATCTGTTCAACAAGTATGTGAACAATGCGAAAATATGGCCCTGATGAGGGCAAATCCCAGGTTTAACCTAGACATAACATGCGTTATCCTCTGAAATATTCATCGAAACTAGGTTTAATTGAATGTTTCAGTGTGATACCACATTACTACGTGATCCAATCCAGAAAAAGCCCAGGTTCTAGCCATCAAGTATGAGAAATATGCGAAAGTATGACCCCGCTGAGGGCAAATCCTAAACTTAACCCAGACCTAATATGCGTTATCCTCTAAAATATTTATCCAGACCAGATTTAATTGAATGTTTCAGTGTGGTACCACATTAGTACATGATCCAAAGCAGAATAAACCAGGGATCTGTCCAACATGTATGTGAAAAACGCGAAAGAATGTCCCTGATGAGGGCAAATCCCAGGCCTAATCTAGACCTAACATGCGTTATCCTCTAAACTATTGATCGAAACTAGGTTTAATGGACTGTTTCAGTGTGGTACCACATTACTACGTGATCCAAACCAGAGAAACCGAGGATCTGTTCAACAAGTATGTTAAAAATGCGAAAGTATGACCCTGATCAGGGCAAATCCCAGACCTATCCCAGACCTAACAAGCGTTGTCCTCTAAAATATTGATCGAAACCAGATTTAATGGACTGTTTCAGTGTGGTACCACATTACTACGTGATCGAAACCAGAAGAAGCCAGGGATCTGTTCAACATGTATGTGAACAATGCGAAAATATGGCCCTGATGAGGGCAAATCCCAGGTCTAACCTAGACGTAACATGCGTTATCCTCCAAAATATTCATCGAAACTAGGATTAATAGAATGTTCCAGTGTGGTACCACATTACTACGTGTTGCAAACCTGAAAAGACCCAGGATCTGTTCAACAAGTATGTGGAGAATGCGAAAGTATGTGTCTGATGAAGGTAAATCCCAGGCCTAACCTAGACCTAACTAGCGTTATCCTCTAAAATATTGATCGAAACCAGGTTTAATGGACTTTTTCAGTGTGGTACCACATTACTACGTGTTCCAATCCAGAAATACCCCAGGATCTGGCCATCAAGTATGAGAAATATGCGAAAGTATGAGCCTGCTGAGGGCAAATCCTAGACCTAACCCAGACCTAACATGCGTTATCCTCTAAAATATTTATCAAGACCAGATTTGATGGACTTTTTCAGTGTGGTACCACATTAGTACATGATCCAAAGCAGAATAAGCCAGGGATCTGTCCAACAAGTATGTGAAAAACGCGAAAGAATGTCCCTGATGAGGGCAAATCCCAGGTCTAACCTAGACATAACATGCGTTATCCTCTAAAATATTCATCGAAACTAGGTTTAATTGAATGTTTCAGTGTGATACCACATTACTACGTGATCAAAACCAGAATAAAACCCAGGATCTGTACAACTAGTATGTGAAGAATGCGAAAGTATGAGCCTGACGAGGGCAAATCCCAGAACTATCCCAGACATAACTTGCGTTATCATCTAAAATATTGACCGAAACCTGTTTTAATCGACTGTTTCAGTGAGGTACCACATTACTACGTGATCCAAACCAGAATAAAACCCAGGACCTGTACAACTAGTATGTGAAGAATGCGAAATTATGAGCCTGGTTATGGCAAATCCTAGACCTAACCCAGACCTAACATGCGTTATCCTCTAAAATATTTATCAAGACCAGATTTAATTGAATGCTTCAGTGTGGTACCACATTACTACGTGATCCAAACCAGAAAAAGCCCAGGATCTAGCCATGAAGTATGTTAGGGGGAGGAGGTTTGAAAATACCTCGCCTAACGGGGGTCCGGATCTCGAGGGAAGGAACAGACGGAGAATAAGCGATACAATTATAATTTTATTTTCGCCGGATCGCCTTATGCGACCAAGCCGTTTATTTAGTCAATATAGGTTTTTGATAATCGGCCGACGTCTGCCAGACGATTAGTGTTGCGGCCTGTGTTGTTACCCTGAAACAGAAAGAGATACGACTAGGCGTTAAATACCTGTCGACGTGAGTCACGTCGCTTGTCTTTCTCTCTTTGGTACGCTCCTGGTCGGTGCTTGTCGCACCTAGGAGCGGGAATCTCTGCCGCCGCGATACGCAGCTAAGCTAGTGGACTGTACGTGTGTGAGCGTTCCCTTTAAACCGGGAATCGCTCGCTTTCTTCCAATTAGGGAATTTCCTCTCGGTTTTCTGTTCGACTGCAACACTTGATTGTCGCAGGAGAGGGTGCCTAGAGGGAGGTTGTAAGGCTCCAACCGTCACCCGGTCCTCGGCCCCTTACCGTCTTCGTATGCGTGTGTACGGAACACGATGCGGTGCAGTCTTTCAATGGCGTATAGGACGTCTTACTATTGAGACTGGCACCACGACGCCTTGTGAGTCGCGTTCTACGCGCAGTGACCGTACAAGACTGGCGATCAGAGAACAACGCTCTGGCATTCGCCGGAAGCTGGGCTTAGAATAACTCGTCCCACGCTCCGACTGGAAGGCGGCAAGTCCACCCAAGGGATTTACGCCAATAAGGCCCCTTTAGATGGTTGTAAGACCGTTCGATTGAATCAAGGGAGAATCGAGTCTTAATCTCGATACCTCTCGCACGACCGCTGTTTGCAGCGATACGCGGAAAATTCGGGAACTCGATGATACCAAAGAGTTTCCCGCAGTCTTTAATCGGGTCGTACTCACGACCGAATCGATTAACTGGTTTGATTCGACAACCGGAATTACACGCAGTTTACTGGGGGCAGTTTGCTTACGCAAGCTAATCCCGTAAAGCTGCGGCTATACGTCGGTTGCCCGCTTTGTGAAAATTCGAATAACTCGAACTTTCAACGTCGCGTGGGAATCAACCGCTAGAACCCGAGAATTTTCTTTATGCCTTTTTTTTCTTAATTTGTTCGAATGCTCGAATAACTCGAAGCAATTCGAATATTGTGAGGGCCTGTTGAATTTCAACGAATGCTCGAATAACTCGAAGCAATTCGGAATATGTTAAATTAGGTAAAGCGTGATCGTTTATCGATCCGCGCTTGGCAGGCTCTCGTTAGCAAGTGACGGACGAGCACGCGCTGCCGAAAAGTACGCGTAAGAGAGGGGGAATCCTCCGACGCGCGGCGCTGTCGCCGTGGCTCTCGTCCGTCTTTTTCTAACATGTAATTATCGCACCTTCTCTATGGTCGAGCGTTTAACCGAAAAGTTCGAAATCGAACGTTACTGTACTGCTCGCGTGACTTACAGAAAAACTCAAGGAGCGAGAGTTTTTCTGCTGCCTTCTGTTTCGAGTCGCGGGCGCGTCGACCTAGAATATTCTGGTCGGTCGCGTATATTGAAAACAAAGCGGATTAACGGCTAATTACGGGTTTAAATAAATCGAATTAACTCGATCTTTAAACAAAGTATGAGAAATATGCGAAATTATGAGCCTGATTATGGCAAATCCTAGACCTAACCCAGACCAAACATGCGTTATCCTCTAAAATATTTATCAAGACCAGGTTTAATCGACTGTTTCAGTGTGGTTCCACATTGCTACGTGATCCAAACCAGAAAAAACCCAGGATCCGTTCAACAAGTATGTGAAGAATGCGAAAGTATGTGTCTGATGAGGGAAAATCCCAGGCCTAACCTAGACCTAACATGCGCTACCCTCAAAAATATTGATCGAAACCTGTTTTAATCGACTGTTTCAGTTCTGGTACCACATTACTACGAGATCCAAACCAGAAAAAGCCCAGAATCTGGCCATCAACTATGTGAAATATGCGAAAGTACGAGCCTGATGAGACCAAATCCCAGCCCTAACCAAGACCTAACATGCTTTATTCTCTAAAATATTGATCGAAACCTGGTTTAATGGACTGTTTCAGTGTGGAACCACATTACTACGTGATCCAAACCAGAAAAAACCCAGAATCTGTTCAACAGGTATGTGAAAAACGCGAAAATATGAGCCTGAAGAGGGCAAATCCCAGACCTATCCCAGACCTAACATGCGTTATCCTCTTAAATATTGATCGAAACCAGGTTTAATGGACAGTATCAGTGTGGTACCACATTACTACGTGATCCAATCCAGAAAAAGCCCAGGATCTAGCCATGGAGTTTGAGAAATATGCGAAATTATGAGCCTGATTAGGGCAAATCCTAGACCTAACCCAGACCTAACATGCGTTATCCTCAAAAATATTGATCGAAACCAGGTTTAATTGAATGTTTCAGTGTGGTACCGCCTTACTACGTGATCCAAACCAGAAAAAACCCAGGATCCGTTCAACAAGTATGTGGAGAATGCGAAAGTATGTGTCTGACGAGGGAAAATCCCAGGCCTAACAAAGACCTAACATGCGGTATCCTCAAAAATATTAATCGAACCCAGGTTTAATCGACCGTTTCAGTGTGGTACCACATTACTACCTGATCCAAACCAGAAAAATACCCAGGATCTGATTAACAGGTATGTGTAGAACGCGAAAATATGTGTCTGATGAGGTCAAATCCCCGGCCTAAACTAGACATAACATGCGTTATCCTCTAAAATATTGATCGAAACCAGGTTTAATGGACTGTTCCAGTGTGGTACCACATTACTACCTAATCCAAACCAGAAAAATACCCAGGAGATGATTAACAGGTATGTGTAGAACGCGAAAATATGTGTCTGATGAGGGCAAATCCCCGGCCTAAACTAGACATAACATGCGTTATCCTCTAAAATATTGATCGAAACCAGGTTTAATGGACTGTTTCAGTGTGGTACCGCCTTACTACGTGATCCAAACCAGAAAAAACCCAGGCTCCGTTCAATAAGTATGTGGAGAATGCGAAAGTATGTGTCTGACGAGGGAAAATCCCAGGCCTAACAAAGACCTAACATGCGTTATCCTCAAAAATATTAATCGAACCCAGGTTTAATCGACTGTTTCAGTGTGGTACCACATTACTACGTGATCCAAACCAGACAAAACCCAGGATCTGTTCAACAAGTATGTGAAAAACGCGAAAATATGAGCCTGAAGAGGGCAAATCCCAGACCTATCCCAGACCTAACATGCGTTATCCTCTAAAATATTGATCGAAACCAGGTTAAATGGACTGTTTCAGTATGGTACCACATTACTACGTGATCCAAACCAGAAAAAACCCAGGATCTGTTCAACAAGTATGTGGAGAATGCGAAAGTATGTGTCTGATGATGGCAAATCCCAGGCCTAACCTAACCATAACATGCGTTATCCTCTAAATTATTGATCGAAACCAGGTTTAATTGAATGTTTCAGTGTGGTACCACATTACTACGTGATCCAAACCAGAAAAAACCCAGGATCTGTTCAACAAGTATGTGAAAAATGCGAAAGTATGAGCCTGACGAGGGCAAATCCCGGACCTATCCCAGACCTAACTTGCGTTATCCTCTAAAATATTGATCGAAACCAGGTTTAATTTACTGTTTCAGTGTGGTACCACATTACTACTGATCCAATCCAGAAAAAGCCGAGGATCTAACCATGAAGTATGAGAAATATGCGAAATTAGGAGACTGACTAGGGCAAATCCTAGACCTAACCCAGACCTAACATGCGTTATCCTCTAAAATATTTATCAAGACCAGCTTTAATCGACTGTTTCAGTGTGGTACCACATTACTACGTGATCCAAACCAGAAAAAACCCAGGATCCGTACAACTAGTATGTGAAGAATGCGAAAGTATGAGCCTGTCGAGGGCAAATCCCAGACCTATCCCAGACATAACTTGCGTTATCATCTAAAATATTGACCGAAACCTGTTTTAGTCGACTGTTTCAGTGTGGAACCACATTACTACGTGATCCAAACCAGAAAAAGCCCAGAATCTGGCCATCAGCTATGAGAAATATACGAAAGTGCGAGCCTGATAAGAGCAAATCCCAGACCTAACCTAGACCTAACATGCGTCATTCTCTAAAATATTAATCGAAACCAGGTATGATGGCCTGTTTCAGTGTGGCACCACATTACTACGTGATCCAAACCAGAAAAAACCCAGAATCTGTTCAACAAGTATGTGAAAAACGCGAAACTATGAGCCTGATGAGGACAAATCCCTGACCTATCTCAGACATAACATGCGTTATCCTCTAAAATATTGATCGAAACCATGTTTAATGGACTGTTTCAGTGTGGTACCACATTACTACGTGATCCAAACCAAAAAAAACCCAGGATCTGTTCAACAAGTATGTGGAGAATGCGAAAGTATGTGCCTGATGATGGCAAATCCCAGGCCTATCCCAGACATAACATGCGTTATCCTCTAAAATATCGATCGAAACCATGTTTAATGGACTGTTTCAGTGTGGTACCACATTACTACGTGATCCAAACCAAAAAAAACCCAGGATCTGTTCAACAAGTATGTGGAGAATGCGAAAGTATGAGCCCGCTGAGGGCAAATCCTAGACCTGACCCAGACCTAACATGCGTTATCCTCCAAAATATTTATCAAGACCAGATTTAATTGATTGTTTCCGTGTGGTACCACATTACTGCGTGACCCAAACCAGAAAAAGGCCAGAATCTGTTCAACAAGTATTGCGAAAAACGCGAAAGTATGAGCCTGACGAGGGCAAATCCCGGACCTATCCCAGACCTAACTTGCGTTATCCTCTAAAATATTGATCGAAACCAGGTTTAATTTACTGTTTCAGTGTGGTACCACATTACTACGTGATCCAATCCAGAAAAAGCCGAGGATCTAGCCATGAAGTATGAGAAATATGCGAAATTAGGAGCCTGACTAGGGCAAATCCTAGACCTAACCCAGACCTAACATGCGTTATCCTCTAAAATATTTATCAAGACCAGCTTTAATCGACTGTTTCAGTGTGGTACCACATTACTACGTGATCCAAACCAGAAAAAACCCAGGATCCGTACAACTAGTATGTGAAGAATGCGAAAGTATGAGCCTGTCGAGGGCAAATCCCAGACCTATCCCAGACATAACTTGCGTTATCATCTAAAATATTGACCGAAACCTGTTTTAGTCGACTGTTTCAGTGTGGAACCACATTACTACGTCATCCAAACCAGAAAAAGCCCAGAATCTGGCCATCAGCTATGAGAAATATACGAAAGTACGAGCCTGATAAGAGCAAATCCCAGACCTAACCTAGGCCTAACATGCGTCATTCTCTAAAATATTAATCGAAACCAGGTATGATGGCCTGTTTCAGTGTGGCACCACATTACTACGTGATCCAAACCAGAAAAAAACCAGAATCTGTTCAACAAGTATGTGAAAAACGCGAAACTATGACCCTGATGAGGGCAAATCCCAGGTTTAACCTAGACATAACATGCGTTATCCTCTAAAATATTCATCGAAACTAGGTTTAATTGAATGTTTCAGTGTGATACCACATTACTGCGTGATCCAATCCAGAAAAAGCCCAGGTTCTAGCCGTCAAGTATGAGAAATATGCGAAAGTATGAGCCCGCTGAGGGCAAATCCTAGACCTGACCCAGACCTAACATGCGTTATCCTCCAAAATATTTATCAAGACCAGATTTAATTGATTGTTTCCGTGTGGACATTACCACATTACTGCGTGACCCAAACCAGAAAAAGGCCAGAATCTGTTCAACAAGTATGCGAAAAACGCGAAAGTATGAGCCTGACGAGGGCAAATCCCGGACCTATCCCAGACCTAACTTGCGTTATCCTCTAAAATATTGATCGAAACCAGGTTTAATTTACTGTTTCAGTGTGGTACCACATTACTACGTGATCCAATCCAGAAAAAGCCGAGGATCTAGCCATGAAGTATGAGAAATATGCGAAATTAGGAGCCTGACTAGGGCAAATCCTAGACCTAACCCAGACCTAACATGCGTTATCCTCTAAAATATTTATCAAGACCAGGTTTAATCGACTGTTTCAGTGTGGTACCACATTACCACGTGATCCAAACCAGAAAAAACCCAGGATCCGTACAACTAGTATGTGAAGAATGCGAAAGTATGAGCCTGTCGAGGGCAAATCCCAGACCTATCCCAGACATAACTTGCGTTATCATCTAAAATATTGACCGAAACCTGTTTTAATCGACTGTTTCAGTGTGGAACCACATTACTACGTGATCCAAACCAGAAAAAGCCCAGAATCTGGCCATCAGCTATGAGAAATATACGAAAGTACGAGCCTGATAAGAGCAAATCCCAGACCTAACCTAGACCTAACATGCGTCATTCTCTAAAATATTAATCGAAACCAGGTATGATGGCCTGTTTCAGTGTGGCACCACATTACTACGTGATCCAAACCAGAAAAAACCCAGAATCTGTTCAACAAGTATGTGAAAAACGCGAAACTATGAGCCTGATGAGGACAAATCCCTGACCTATCTCAGACATAACATGCGTTATCCTCTAAAATATTGGTCGAAACCATGTTTAATGGACTGTTTCAGTGTGGTACCACATTACTACGTGATCCAAACCAAAAAAAACCCAGGATCTGTTCAACAAGTATGTGGAGAATGCGAAAGTATGTGCCTGATGATGGCAAATCCCAGGCCTATCCCAGACATAACATGCGTTATCCTCTAAAATATTGATCGAAACCAGGTTTAATGGACTGTTTCAGTGTGGTACCACATTACTACGTGATCCAAACCAGAAAAAGCCAGGGATCTGTTCAACAAGTATGTGAAAAACGCGAAACTATGACCCTGATGAGGGCAAATCCCAGGTTTAACCTAGACATAACATGCGTTATCCTCTAAAATATTCATCGAAACTAGGTTTAATTGAATGTTTCAGTGTGATACCACATTACTACGTGATCCAATCCAGAAAAAGCCCAGGTTCTAGCCATCAAGTATGAGAAATATGCGATAGTATGAGCCCGCTGAGGGCAAATCCTAGACCTGACCCAGACCTAACATGCGTTATCCTCCAAAATATTTATCAAGACCAGATTTAATTGATTGTTTCCGTGTGGTACCACATTACTGCGTGACCCAAACCAGAAAAAGGCCAGAATCCGTTCAACAAGTATGCGAAAAACGCGAAACTATGAGCCTGATGAGGGGAAATCCCAGACATATCCCAGACATAACATGCGTTATCCTCTAAAATATTGATCGAAACCAGGTTTAATGGACAGTTTCAGTGTGGTACCACATTACTACGTGATCCAAATCAGAAAAAGCCAGGGATCTGTTCAACAAGTATGTGAAAAATGCGAAAATATGACCCTGATGAGGGCAAATCACGGACCTAACCTAGACCTAACATGAGTTATTCTCTAAAATATTCATCGATGCCAGGTTTAATGGTCTGCTTCAGTGTGGTACCACATTACTACGTGATCCAAACCAGAAAAAACACAGGATCCGCTCTACATGTATGTGAAGAATGCGAAATTATGTGTCTGATGAGGGAAAATCCCAGGCCCAACGTAGACCTAACAAGCGTTACCCTCAAAATTATTGATCGGAACCAGGTTTAATCGACTGTTTCAGTGTGGTACCACATTACTACGTGATCCAAACCAGAATAAAACCCAGGATCTGTACAACTAGTATGTGAAGAATGCGATAGTATGAGCCTGACGAGGGCAAATCCCAGACCTAAACTAGACATAACATGCGTTATCGTCTAAAATATTGATCGAAACCAGGTTTAATTGAATGTTTCAGTGTGATACCACATTACTACGTGATCCAATCCAGAAAAAGGCCAGGGTCTAGCCATCAAGTATGAGAAATATGCGATAGTATGAGCACGCTGAGGGCAAATCCTAGACCTAACCCAGACCTAACATGCGTTATCCTCTAAAATATTTATCAAGGCCAGATTTAATTGAATGTTTCAGTGTGGTACCACATTACTACGTGATTCAAACCAGAAAAAGCCCAGGATCTAGCCATGAAGTATGAGAAATATGCGAAATTATGAGCCTGATTATGGCAAATCCTAGACCTAACCCAGGCCAAACATGCGTTATCCTCTAAAATATTTATCAAGACCAGGTTTAATCGACTGTTTCAGTGTGGTTCCACATTGCTACGTGATCCAAACCAGAAAAAACCCAGGATCCGTTCAATAAGTATGTGGAGAATGCGAAAGTATGTGTCTGACGAGGGAAAATCCCAGGCCTAACAAAGACCTAACATGCGTTATCCTCAAAAATATTAATCGAACCCAGGTTTAATCGACTGTTTCAGTGTGGTACCGCATTACTACGTGATCCAAACCAGACAAAACCCAGGATCTGTTTAACAAGTATGTGGAGAATGCGTAAGTATGTGTCTGATGTGGGCAAATCCCAGGCCCAACCTAGTCATAACATGCGTTATCCTCTAAAATATTGATCGAAACCAGGTTTAATGGACTGTTTCAGTATGGTACCACATTACTACGTGATCCAAACCAGAAAAAACCCAGGATCTGTTCTACAAGTATGTGGAGAATGCGAAAGTATGTGTCTGATGATGGCAAATCCCAGGCCTAACCTAACCATAACATGCGTTATCCTCTAAATTATTGATCGAAACCAGGTTTAATTGAATGTTTCAGTGTGGTACCACATTACTACGTGATCCAATCCAGAAAAAGCCCAGGATCTAGCCATGGAGTTTGAGTAATATGCGAAATTATGAGCCTGATTAGGGCAAATCCTAGACCTAACCCAGACCTAACATGCGTTATCCTCAAAAATATTGATCGAAACCAGGTTTAATTGAATGTTTCAGTGTGGTACCGCCTTACTACGTGATCCAAACCAGAAAAAACCCAGGATCCGTTCAACAGGTATGTGGAGAATGCGAAAGTATGTGTCTGATGAGGGAAAATCCCAGGCCTAACAAAGACCTAACATGCGTTCTCCTCAAGAATATTGATCGAACCCAGGTTTAATCGACTGTTTCAGTGTAGTACCACATTACTACCTGATCCAAACCAGAAAAATACCCAGGATCTGATTAACAGGTATGTGTAGAACGCGAAAATATGTGTCTGATGAGGGCAAATCCCCGGCCTAAACTAGACATAACATGCGTTATCCTCTAAAATATTGATCGAAACCAGGTTTAATGGACTGTTTCAGTGTGGTACCACATTACTACGTGATCCGAACCAGAATAAACCCAGGATCTGGTCAACAAGTATGTGGAGAATGCGAAAGTATGAGCCTGACGAGGGCAAAACCCAGACCTATCCCAGACATAACATGCGTTATCCTCTAAATTATTGATCGAAACCAAGTTTAATGGACTGTTTCAGTGTGGTACCACATTACTACGTGAGCCAAACCAGAAAAAACCCAGGATCTGTTCAACAAGTATGTGGAGAATGCGAAAGTATGTGTCTGATGATGGCAAATCCCAGGCCTAACCTAACCATAACATGCGTTATCCTCTAAAATATTGATCGAAACCAGGTTTAATTGAATGTTTCAGTGTGATACCGCATTACTACGTGATCCAAACCAGACAAAACCCAGGATCTGTTTAACAAGTATGTGGAGAATGCGTAAGTATGGGTCTGATGTGGGCAAATCCCAGGCCCAACATAGTCATAACATGCGTTATCCTCTAAAATATTGATCGAAACCAGGTTTAATGGACTGTTTCAGTATGGTACCACATTACTACGTGATCCAAACCAGAAAAAACCCAGGATCTGTTCTACAAGTATGTGGAGAATGCGAAAGTATGTGTCTGATGATGGCAAATCCCAGGCCTAACCTAACCATAACATGCGTTATCCTCTAAATTATTGATCGAAACCAGGTTTAATTGAATGTTTCAGTGTGGTACCACATTACTACGTGATCCAATCCAGAAAAAGCCCAGGATCTAGCCATGGAGTTTGAGAAATATGCGAAATTATGAGCCTGATTAGGGCAAATCCTAGACCTAACCCAGACCTAACATGCGTTATCCTCAAAAATATTGATCGAAACCAGGTTTAATTGAATGTTTCAGTGTGGTACCGCCTTACTACGTGATCCAAACCAGAAAAAACCCAGGATCCGTTCAACAGGTATGTGGAGAATGCGAAAGTATGTGTCTGATGAGGGAAAATCCCAGGCCTAACAAAGACCTAACATGCGTTCTCCTCAAAAATATTGATCGAACCCAGGTTTAATCGACTGTTTCAGTGTAGTACCACATTACTACCTGATCCAAACCAGAAAAATACCCAGGATCTGATTAACAGGTATGTGTAGAACGCGAAAATATGTGTCTGATGAGGGCAAATCCCCGGCCTAAACTAGACATAACATGCGTTATCCTCTAAAATATTGATCGAAACCAGGTTTAATGGACTGTTTCAGTGTGGTACCACATTACTACGTGATCCGAACCAGAATAGACCCAGGATCTGGTCAACAAGTATGTGGAGAATGCGAAAGTATGAGCCTGACGAGGGCAAAACCCAGACCTATCCCAGACATAACATGCGTTATCCTCTAAATTATTGATCGAAACCAGGTTTAATGGACTGTTTCAGTGTGGTACCACATTACTACGTGAGCCAAACCAGAAAAAACCCAGGATCTGTTCAACAAGTATGTGGAGAATGCGAAAGTATGTGTCTGATGATGGCAAATCCCAGGCCTAACCTAACCATAACATGCGTTATCCTCTAAAATATTGATCGAAACCAGGTTTAATTGAATGTTTCAGTGTGATACCACATTACTACGTGATCAAAACCAGAAAAAACCCAGGATCTGTTCAACAAGTATGTGAAAAATGCGAAAGTATGAGCCTGACGAGGGCAAATCCCGGACCTATCCCAGACCTAACTTGCGTTATCCTCTAAAATATTGATCGAAACCAGGTTTAATTTACTGTTTCAGTGTGGTACCACATTACTTCGTGATCCAATCCAGAAAAAGCCGAGGATCTAGCCATGAAGTATGAGAAATATGCGAAATTAGGAGCCTGACTAGGGCAAATCCTAGACCTGACCCAGACCTAACATGCGTTATCCTCCAAAATATTTATCAAGACCAGATTTAATTGATTGTTTCCGTGTGGTACCACATTACTGCGTGACCCAAACCAGAAAAAGGCCAGAATCTGTTCAACAAGTATGCGAAAAACGCGAAAGTATGAGCCTGACGAGGGCAAATCCCGGACCTATCCCAGACCTAACTTGCGTTATCCTCTAAAATATTTATCAAGACCAGGTTTAATCGACTGTTTCAGTGTGGTACCACATTACTACGTGATCCAAACCAGAAAAAGCCCAGAATCTGGCCATCAGCTATGAGAAATATACGAAAGTACGAGCCTGATAAGAGCAAATCCCAGACCTAACCTCGACCTAACATGCGTCATTCTCTAAAATATTAATCGAAACCAGGTATGATGGCCTGTTTCAGTGTGGCACCACATTACTACGTGATCCAAACCAGAAAAAACCCAGAATCTGTTCAACAAGTATGTGAAAAACGCGAAAGTATGAGCCTGACGAGGGCAAATCCCGGACCTATCCCAGACCTAACTTGCGTTATCCTCTAAAATATTGATCGAAACCAGGTTTAATTTACTGTTTCAGTGTGGTACCACATTACTACGTGATCCAATCCAGAAAAAGCCGAGGATCTAGCCATGAAGTATGAGAAATATGCGAAATTAGGAGCCTGACTAGGGCAAATCCTAGACCTAACCCAGACCTAACATGCGTTATCCTCTAAAATATTTATCAAGACCAGGTTTAATCGACTGTTTCAGTGTGGTACCACATTACTACGTGATCCAAACCAGACAAAACCCAGGATCCGTACAACTAGTATGTGAAGAATGCGAAAGTATGAGCCTGTCGAGGGCAAATCCCAGACCTATCCCAGACATAACTTGCGTTATCATCTAAAATATTGACCGAAACCTGTTTTAATCGACTGTTTCAGTGTGGAACCACATTACTACGTGATCCAAACCAGAAAAAGCCCAGAATCTGGCCATCAGCTATGAGAAATATACGAAAGTACGAGCCTGATAAGAGCAAATCCCAGACCTAACCTAGACCTAACATGCGTCATTCTCTAAAATATTAATCGAAACCAGGTATGATGGCCTGTTTCAGTGTGGCACCACATTACTACGTGATCCAAACCAGA
This sequence comes from Colletes latitarsis, assembly GCF_051014445.1. NCBI lineage: Eukaryota > Metazoa > Arthropoda > Insecta > Hymenoptera > Colletidae > Colletes > Colletes latitarsis. Next base: position 9,315,471 of record NC_135134.1, on the reverse strand, counting down.
AAAAACCCAGAATCTGTTCAACAAGTATGTGAAAAACGCGAAACTATGAGCCTGATGAGGACAAATCCCTGACCTATCTCAGACATAACATGCGTTATCCTCTAAAATATTGGTCGAAACCATGTTTAATGGACTGTTTCAGTGTGGTACCACATTACTACGTGATCGAAACCAAAAAAAACCCAGGATCTGTTCAACAAGTATGTGGAGAATGCGAAAGTATGTGCCTGATGATGGCAAATCCCAGGCCTAACCCAGACCTAACATGCGTTATCCTCTAAAATATTTATCAAGACCAGGTTTAATCGACTGTTTCAGTGTGGTACCACATTACCACGTGATCCAAACCAGAAAAAACCCAGGATCCGTACAACTAGTATGTGAAGAATGCGAAAGTATGAGCCTGTCGAGGGCAAATCCCAGACCTATCCCAGACATAACTTGCGTTATCATCTAAAATATTGACCGAAACCTGTTTTAATCGACTGTTTCAGTGTGGAACCACATTACTACGTGATCCAAACCAGAAAAAGCCCAGAATCTGGCCATCAGCTATGAGAAATATACGAAAGTACGAGCCTGATAAGAGCAAATCCCAGACCTAACCTAGACCTAACATGCGTCATTCTCTAAAATATTAATCGAAACCAGGTATGATGGCCTGTTTCAGTGTGGCACCACATTACTACGTGATCCAAACCAGAAAAAACCCAGAATCTGTTCAACAAGTATGTGAAAAACGCGAAACTATGAGCCTGATGAGGACAAATCCCTGACCTATCTCAGACATAACATGCGTTATCCTCTAAAATATTGGTCGAAACCATGTTTAATGGACTGTTTCAGTGTGGTACCACATTACTACGTGATCCAAACCAAAAAAAACCCAGGATCTGTTCAACAAGTATGTGGAGAATGCGAAAGTATGTGCCTGATGATGGCAAATCCCAGGCCTATCCCAGACATAACATGCGTTATCCTCTAAAATATTGATCGAAACCAGGTTTAATGGACTGTTTCAGTGTGGTACCACATTACTACGTGATCCAAACCAGAAAAAGCCAGGGATCTGTTCAACAAGTATGTGAAAAACGCGAAACTATGACCCTGATGAGGGCAAATCCCAGGTTTAACCTAGACATAACATGCGTTATCCTCTAAAATATTCATCGAAACTAGGTTTAATTGAATGTTTCAGTGTGATACCACATTACTGCGTGATCCAATCCAGAAAAAGCCCAGGTTCTAGCCGTCAAGTATGAGAAATATGCGAAAGTATGAGCCCGCTGAGGGCAAATCCTAGACCTGACCCAGACCTAACATGCGTTATCCTCCAAAATATTTATCAAGACCAGATTTAATTGATTGTTTCCGTGTGGTACCACATTACTGCGTGACCCAAACCAGAAAAAGGCCAGAATCTGTTCAACAAGTATGCGAAAAACGCGAAAGTATGAGCCTGACGAGGGCAAATCCCGGACCTATCCCAGACCTAACTTGCGTTATCCTCTAAAATATTGATCGAAACCAGGTTTAATTTACTGTTTCAGTGTGGTACCACATTACTACGTGATCCAATCCAGAAAAAGCCGAGGATCTAGCCATGAAGTATGAGAAATATGCGAAATTAGGAGCCTGACTAGGGCAAATCCTAGACCTAACCCAGACCTAACATGCGTTATCCTCTAAAATATTTATCAAGACCAGGTTTAATCGACTGTTTCAGTGTGGTACCACATTACTACGTGATCCAAACCAGACAAAACCCAGGATCCGTACAACTAGTATGTGAAGAATGCGAAAGTATGAGCCTGTCGAGGGCAAATCCCAGACCTATCCCAGACATAACTTGCGTTATCATCTAAAATATTGACCGAAACCTGTTTTAATCGACTGTTTCAGTGTGGAACCACATTACTACGTGATCCAAACCAGAAAAAGCCCAGAATCTGGCCATCAGCTATGAGAAATATACGAAAGTACGAGCCTGATAAGAGCAAATCCCAGACCTAACCTAGACCTAACATGCGTCATTCTCTAAAATATTAATCGAAACCAGGTATGATGGCCTGTTTCAGTGTGGCACCACATTACTACGTGATCCAAACCAGAAAAAACCCAGAATCTGTTCAACAAGTATGTGAAAAACGCGAAACTATGAGCCTGATGAGGACAAATCCCTGACCTATCTCAGACATAACATGCGTTATCCTCTAAAATATTGGTCGAAACCATGTTTAATGGACTGTTTCAGTGTGGTACCACATTACTACGTGATCCAAACCAAAAAAAACCCAGGATCTGTTCAACAAGTATGTGGAGAATGCGAAAGTATGTGCCTGATGATGGCAAATCCCAGGCCTATCCCAGACATAACATGCGTTATCCTCTAAAATATTGATCGAAACCAGGTTTAATGGACTGTTTCAGTGTGGTACCACATTACTACGTGATCGAAACCAGAAAAAGCCAGGGATCTGTTCAACAAGTATGTGAAAAACGCGAAACTATGACCCTGATGAGGGCAAATCCCAGGTTTAACCTAGACATAACATGCGTTATCCTCTAAAATATTCATCGAAACTAGGTTTAATTGAATGTTTCAGTGTGATACCACATTACTACGTGATCCAATCCAGAAAAAGCCCAGGTTCTAGCCATCAAGTATGAGAAATATGCGATAGTATGAGCCCGCTGAGGGCAAATCCTAGACCTGACCCAGACCTAACATGCGTTATCCTCCAAAATATTTATCAAGACCAGATTTAATTGATTGTTTCCGTGTGGTACCACATTACTGCGTGACCCAAACCAGAAAAAGGCCAGAATCCGTTCAACAAGTATGCGAAAAACGCGAAACTATGAGCCTGATGAGGGGAAATCCCAGACATATCCCAGACATAACATGCGTTATCCTCTAAAATATTGATCGAAACCAGGTTTAATGGACAGTTTCAGTGTGGTACCACATTACTACGTGATCCAAATCAGAAAAAGCCAGGGATCTGTTCAACAAGTATGTGAAAAATGCGAAAATATGACCCTGATGAGGGCAAATCACGGACCTAACCTAGACCTAACATGAGTTATTCTCTAAAATATTCATCGATGCCAGGTTTAATGGACTGCTTCAGTGTGGTACCACATTACTACGTGATCCAAACCAGAAAAAACACAGGATCCGCTCTACATGTATGTGAAGAATGCGAAATTATGTGTCTGATGAGGGAAAATCCCAGGCCCAACGTAGACCTAACAAGCGTTACCCTCAAAATTATTGATCGGAACCAGGTTTAATCGACTGTTTCAGTGTGGTACCACATTACTACGTGATCCAAACCAGAATAAAACCCAGGATCTGTACAACTAGTATGTGAAGAATGCGATAGTATGAGCCTGACGAGGGCAAATCCCAGACCTAAACTAGACATAACATGCGTTATCCTCTAAAATATTGATCGAAACCAGGTTTAATTGAATGTTTCAGTGTGATACCACATTACTACGTGATCCAATCCAGAAAAAGGCCAGGGTCTAGCCATCAAGTATGAGAAATATGCGATAGTATGAGCACGCTGAGGGCAAATCCTAGACCTAACCCAGACCTAACATGCGTTATCCTCTAAAATATTTATCAAGGCCAGATTTAATTGAATGTTTCAGTGTGGTACCACATTACTACGTGATTCAAACCAGAAAAAGCCCAGGATCTAGCCATGAAGTATGAGAAATATGCGAAATTATGAGCCTGATTATAGCAAATCCTAGACCTAACCCAGGCCAAACATGCGTTATCCTCTAAAATATTTATCAAGACCAGGTTTAATCGACTGTTTCAGTGTGGTTCCACATTGCTACGTGATCCAAACCAGAAAAAACCCAGGATCCGTTCAACAAGTATGTGAAGAATGCGAAAGTATGTGTCTGATGAGGGAAAATCCCAGGCCTAACCTAGACCTAACATGCTGTATTCTCTAAAATATTGATCGAAACCTGGTTTAATGGACTGTTTCAGTGTGGAACCACATTACTACGTGATCCAAACCAGAAAAAATCCAGAATCTGTTCAACAAGTATGTGAAAAACGCGAAAATATGAGCCTGAAGATGGCAAATCCCAGACCTATCCCAGACCTAACATGCGTTATCCTCTTAAATATTGATCGAAACCAGGTTTAATGGACAGTATCAGTGTGGTACCACATTACTACGTGATCCAAACCAGAAAAAGCCAGGGATCTGTACAACAAGTATGTGAAAAATGTGAAAATATGACCCTGATGGGGGCAAATCCCGGACTTATCCCAGACCTAACTTGCGTTATCCTCTAAAATATTGATCGAAACCAGGTTTAATTTACTGTTTTAGTGTGGTACCACATTACTACGTGATCCAATCCAGAAAAAGCCCAGGATCTAGCCATGGAGTTTGAGAAATATGCGAAATTATGAGCCTGATTAGGGCAAATCCTAGACCTAACCCAGACCTAACATGCGTTATCCTCAAAAATATTGATCGAAACCAGGTTTAATTGAATGTTTCAGTGTGGTACGGCCTTACTACGTGATCCAAACCAGAAAAAACCCAGGATCCGTTCAAGAAGTATGTGGAGAATGCGAAAGTATGTGTCTGACGAGGGAAAATCCCAGGCCTAACAAAGACCTAACATGCGTTATCCTCAAAAATATTAATCGAACCCAGGTTTAATCGACTGTTTCAGTGTGGTACCACATTACTACCTGATCCAAACCAGAAAAATACCCAGGATCTGATTAACAGGTATGTGTAGAACGCGAAAATATGTGTCTGATGAGGTCAAATCCCCGGCCTAAACTAGACATAACATGCGTTATCCTCTAAAATATTGATCGAAACCAGGTTTAATGGACTGCTTCAGTGTGGTACCGCCTTACTACGTGATCCAAACCAGAAAAAACCCAGGATCCGTTCAATAAGTTTGTGGAGAATGCGAAAGTATGTGTCTGACGAGGGAAAATCCCAGGCCTAACAAAGACCTAACATGCGTTATCCTCAAAAATATTAATCGAACCCAGGTTTAATCGACTGTTTCAGTGTGGTACCGCATTACTACGTGATCCAAACCAGACAAAACCCAGGATCTGTTTAACAAGTATGTGGAGAATGCGTAAGTATGTGTCTGATGTGGGCAAATCCCAGGCCCAACCTAGACATAACATGCGTTATCCTCTAAAATATTGATCGAAACCAGGTTTAATGGACTGTTTCAGTATGGTACCACATTACTACGTGATCCAAACCAGAAAAAACCCAGGATCTGTTCTACAAGTATGTGGAAAATGCGAAAGTATGTGTCTGATGATGGCAAATCCCAGGCCTAACCTAACCATAACATGCGTTATCCTCTAAATTATTGATCGAAACCAGGTTTAATTGAATGTTTCAGTGTGGTACCACATTACTACGTGATCCAATCCAGAAAAAGCCCAGGATCTAGCCATGGAGTTTGAGAAATATGCGAAATTATGAGCCTGATTAGGGCAAATCCTAGACCTAACCCAGACCTAACATGCGTTATCCTCAAAAATATTGATCGAAACCAGGTTTAATTGAATGTTTCAGTGTGGTACCGCCTTACTACGTGATCCAAACCAGAAAAAACCCAGGATCCGTTCAACAGGTATGTGGAGAATGCGAAAGTATGTGTCTGATGAGGGAAAATCCCAGGCCTAACAAAGTCCTAACATGCGTTCTCCTCAAAAATATTGATCGAACCCAGGTTTAATCGACTGTTTCAGTGTAGTACCACATTACTACCTGATCCAAACCAGAAAAATACCCAGGATCTGATTAACAGGTATGTGTAGAACGCGAAAATATGTGTCTGATGAGGGCAAATCCCCGGCCTAACAAAGACCTAACATGCGTTATCCTCTAAAATATTGATCGAAACCAGGTTTAATGGACTGTTTCAGTGTGGTACCACATTACTACGTGATCCGAACCAGAATAAACCCAGGATCTGGTCAACAAGTATGTGGAGAATGCGAAAGTATGAGCCTGACGAGGGCAAAACCCAGACCTATCCCAGACATAACATGCGTTATCCTCTAAATTATTGATCGAAACCAGGTTTAATGGACTGTTTCAGTGTGGTACCACATTACTACGTGAGCCAAACCAGAAAAAACCCAGGATCTGTTCAACAAGTATGTGGAGAATGCGAAAGTATGTGTCTGATGATGGCAAATCCCAGGCCTAACCTAACCATAACATGCGTTATCCTCTAAAATATTGATCGAAACCAGGTTTAATTGAATGTTTCAGTGTGATACCACATTACTACGTGATCAAAACCAGAAAAAACCCAGGATCTGTTCAACAAGTATGTGAAAAATGCGAAAGTATGAGCCTGACGAGGGCAAATCCCGGACCTATCCCAGACCTAACTTGCGTTATCCTCTAAAATATTGATCGAAACCAGGTTTAATTTACTGTTTCAGTGTGGTACCACATTACTACGTGATCCAATCCAGAAAAAGCCGAGGATCTAGCCATGAAGTATGAGAAATATGCGAAATTAGGAGCCTGACTAGGGCAAATCCTAGACCTAACCCAGACCTAACATGCGTTATCCTCTAAAATATTTATCAAGACCAGGTTTAATCGACTGTTTCAGTGTGGTACCACATTACTACGTGATCCAAACCAGAAAAAGCCCAGAATCTGGCCATCAGCTATGAGAAATATACGAAAGTACGAGCCTGATAAGAGCAAATCCCAGACCTAACCTCGACCTAACATGCGTCATTCTCTAAAATATTAATCGAAACCAGGTATGATGGCCTGTTTCAGTGTGGCACCACATTACTACGTGATCCAAACCAGAAAAAACCCAGAATCTGTTCAACAAGTATGTGAAAAACGCGAAACTATGAGCCTGATGAGGACAAATCCCTGACCTATCTCAGACATAACATGCGTTATCCTCTAAAATATTGATCGAAACCATGTTTAATGGACTGTTTCAGTGTGGTACCACATTACTACGTGATCCAAACCAGAGAAAACCCAGGATCTGTTCAACAAGTATGTGGAGAATGCGAAAGTATGTGCCTGATGAAGGCAAATCCCAGGCCTATCCCAGACATAACATGCGTTATCCTCTAAAATATTGATCGAAACCAGGTTTAATGGACTGTTTCAGTGTGGTACTACATTACAACGGGATCCAAACCAGAAAAAGGCCAGGATCTAGCCATCAATTATGAGAAATGTGCGAATGTATGAGCCTGATGAGGGCAAATCCTAGACCTAACCCAGACCTAACATGCGTTATCCTCTAAAATATTTATCAAGACCAGACTCAATTGAATGTTTCAGTGTGGTAAGACATTACTACGTGATCCAAACCAGAAAAAACCCAGGATCAGTTCAACAAGTTTGTGGAGAATGCGAAAGTATGTGTCTGATGAGGGCAAATCCCAGGCCTAACCTAGACATAACATGCGTTATCATCTAAAATATTCATCGAAACCAGGTTTAGAGGACTGTTTCAGTGTGGTACTACATTACAACGGGATCCAAACCAGAAAAAGGCCATAATCTGGCCATCAAGTATGAGAAATATGCGAATGTTCGATCCTGATGAGAGCAAATCCCAGACCTAACCTAGACCTAACATGAGTTATTCTCTAAAATATTGATCGAAACCAGGTTTTATGAACGGTTTCAGTGTGGTATCACATTACTACGTGATCCAATCCAGAAAAAGCCCAGGATCTGGCCATCAAGTATGAGAAATATGCGAAACTATGGCCCTGATGAGGGCAAAGCCCAGGTCTAACCTAGACATAACATGCGTTATCCTCTCAAATATTCATCGAAACAAGGTTTAATTGAATGTTTCAGTGTGATATCACATTACTACGTGATCCAATCCAGAAAAAGTCCAGGTTCTAGCCATCAAGTATGTGAAGTATGTGAAAGTATGAGCCCGCTGAGGGCAAATCCTAGACCTAACCCTGACCTAACATGCGTTATCCTTTAAAATATTTATCAAGACCAGATTTAATTGAATGTTTCAGTGTGGTACCACATTACTACGTGACCCAAACCAGAAAAAGGCCAGAATCTGTTCAACAAGTATGCGAAAAACGCGAAACTATGAGCCTGATGAGGGGAAATCCCAGACCTATCCCAGACATAACATGCGTTATCCTTTAAAATATTGATCGACACCAGGTTTAATGGACTGTTTCAGTGTGGTACCACATTACTACGTGATCCAAATCAGAAAAAGCTAGGGATCTGTTCAACAAGTATGTGAAAAATGCGAAAATATGACCCTGATGAGGGCAAATCACGGACCTAACCTAGACCTAACATGAGTTATTCTCTAAAATATTCATCGATGCCAGGTTTAATGGACTTTTTCAGTGTGGTACCACATTACTACGTGATCCAAACCAGAAAAAACACAGGACACGCTCTACATGTATGTGAAGAATGCGAAATTATGTGTCTGATGAGGGAAAATCCCAGGCCTAACGTAGACCTAACAAGCGTAACCCTCAAAATCATTGATCGAAACCGGGTTTAATCGACTGTTTCAGTGTGGTACCACATTACTACGTGATCCAAACCAGAATAAAACCCAGGATCTGTACAACTAGTATGTGAAGAGTGCGAAAGTATGAGCCTGACGAGGGCAAATCCCAGACCTAACCTAGACCTAACATGAGTTATTCTCTGAAATATTCATCGAAGCAGGTTTAATGGACTTTCTCAGTGTGGTACCACATTACTACGTGATCCAGACCAGAAAAAACCCAGGATCCGTTCAACAAGTATGTGAAGAATGCGAAAGTATGTGTCTGATAAAGGAAAATCCCAGGCCTAACCTAGACCTTAGTTGCGTTATCCTCTAAAATTTTGATCGAAACCAGGTTTAATGGACTGTTTCAGTGTGGTACCACATTACTACGTGATCCAATCTAGAAAAAGCCCAGAATATGGCCATCAAGTATGAGAAATATTCGAAAGTATGAGCCTGCTGAGGGGAAATCCTAGACCTAACCCAGACCTAACTCAGCGTTATCCTCTAAAATATTTATCAAGACCAGACTCAATTGAATGTTTCAGTGTGGTAAGACATTACTACGTGATCCAAACCAGAAAAAACCCAGGATCAGTTCAACAAGTTTGTGGAGAATGCGAAAGTATGTGTCTGATGAGGGCAAATCCCAGGCCTAACCTAGACATAACATGCGTTATCATCTAAAATATTCATCGAAACCAGGTTTAGAGGACTGTTTCAGTGTGGTACTACATTACAACGGGATCCAAACCAGAAAAAGGCCATAATCTGGCCATCAAGTATGAGAAATATGCGAATGTTCGATCCTGATGAGAGCAAATCCCAGACCTAACCTAGACCTAACATGAGTTATTCTCAAAATTATTGATCGAAACCAGGTTTAATTTACTGTTTCAGTGTGATATCACATTACTACGTGATCCAATCCAGAAAAAGTCCAGGTTCTAGCCATCAAGTATGTGAAGTATGTGAAAGTATGAGCCCGCTGAGGGCAAATCCTAGACCTAACCCTGACCTAACATGCGTTATCCTTTAAAATATTTATCAAGACCAGATTTAATTGAATGTTTCAGTGTGGTACCACATTACTACGTGACCCAAACCAGAAAAAGGCCAGAATCTGTTCAACAAGTATGCGAAAAACGCGAAACTATGAGCCTGATGAGGGGAAATCCCAGACCTATCCCAGACATAACATGCGTTATCCTTTAAAATATTGATCGACACCAGGTTTAATGGACTGTTTCAGTGTGGTACCACATTACTACGTGATCCAAATCAGAAAAAGCCAGGGATCTGTTCAACAAGTATGTGAAAAATGCGAAAATATGACCCTGATGAGGGCAAATCACGGACCTAACCTAGACCTAACATGAGTTATTCTCTAAAATATTCATCGATGCCAGGTTTAATGGACTTTTTCAGTGTGGTACCACATTACTACGTGATCCAAACCAGAAAAAACACAGGACACGCTCTACATGTATGTGAAGAATGCGAAATTATGTGTCTGATGAGGGAAAATCCCAGGCCTAACGTAGACCTAACAAGCGTAACCCTCAGAATCATTGATCGAAACCAGGTTTAATCGACTGTTTCAGTGTGGTACCACATTACTACGTGATCCAAACCAGAATAAAACCCAGGATCTGTACAACTAGTATGTGAAGAGTGCGAAAGTATGAGCCTGACGAGGGCAAATCCCAGACCTAACCTAGACCTAACATGAGTTATTCTCTGAAATATTCATCGAAGCAGGTTTAATGGACTTTCTCAGTGTGGTACCACATTACTACGTGATCCAGACCAGAAAAAACCCAGGATCCGTTCAACAAGTATGTGAAGAATGCGAAAGTATGTGTCTGATAAAGGAAAATCCCAGGCCTAACCTAGACCTTAGTTGCGTTATCCTCTAAAATTTTGATCGAAACCAGGTTTAATGGACTGTTTCAGTGTGGTACCACATTACTACGTGATCCAATCTAGAAAAAGCCCAGAATATGGCCATCAAGTATGAGAAATATTCGAAAGTATGAGCCTGCTGAGGGGAAATCCTAGACCTAACCCAGACCCAACTCAGCGTTATCCTCTAAAATATTTATCAAGTCCAGATTTAATGGACTGTTTCAGTGTGGTACCACATTCCTACGTGATCCAAACCAGAAAAAACCCGGGATCTGTTCAACAAGTATGTGGAGAATGCGAAAGTATGTGTCTGATGAGGGCAAATCTCAGGCCCAACCTAGACATAACATGCGTTATCCTCTAAAATATTCATCGAAACCAGGTTTAATGGACTGTTTCAGTGTGGTACCACATTACAACGGGATCCAAACCAGAAAAAGGCCATAATCTGGCCATCATGTATGAGAAATATGCGAAAGTTCGAGCCTGATGAGAGCAAATCCCAGACCAAACCTAGACCTAACATGAGTTATTCTCTAAAATATTTATCAAGACCAGATTTAATTGAATGTTTCAGTGTGGTACCACAATACTACGTGATCCAAACCAGAAAAAACCCAGGATCTGTTCAACAAGTATGTGGAGAATGCGAAAGTATGTGTCTGATGAGGGCAAATCCCTGGCCTAACATAACATGCGTGATCCTCTAAGATATTCAGCGAAACCAGGTTTAATGGACTGTTTCAGTGTGGTACCACTTTACTACGGGATCCAAACCAGAAAAAGGCCAGAATCTGTTCAACAAGTATGTGAAAAACGCGAAACTATGAGTCTGATGAGGGCAAATCCCAGACCTATCCCAGACATAACTTGCGTTATCCTCTAAAATATTGATCGAAACCAGGTTTAATGGACTGTTTCAGTGTGGTTTCACATTACTACGTGATCCAAACCAGAAAGACCGAGGATCTGTTCAACAAGTATGTTAAAAATGCGAAAGTATGACCCTGATGAGGGCAAATCCCTGGCCTTACCTAGACATAACATGCGTTATCCTCTAAAATATTAATCCAAACCAGGTTTAATGGACTGTTTCAGTGTGGTACCACATTACTACGGGATCCAAACCAGAAAAAGGCCAGAATCTGTTCAACAAGTATGTGAAAAACGCGAAACTATGAGCCTGATGAGGGCAAATCCTAGACCTAACCTAGACCTAACATGCGTTATCCTCTAAAATATTTATCAAGACCAGATTTAATTGAATGTTTCAGTGTGGTACCACATTACTACGTGATCCAAACCAGAAAAAACCCAGGACCAGTTCAACAAGTATGTGGAGAATGCGAAAGTATGTGTCTGATGAGGGCAAATCCCAGGCCTAACCTAGACATAACATGCGTTATCATCTAAAATATTCATCGAAACCAGGTTTAATGGACCGTTTCAGTGTGGTACCACATTACTACGTGATACAAACCAGAAAAAGCCCAGAATCTGGCCGTCACCTATGAGAAATATGCGTAAGTACGAGCCTGATGAGAGCAAATCCCTGACCTAACCAAGACCTAACATGCGTTATCCTCTAAAATATTGATCGAAAACAGGTTTAATGGACTGTTTCAGTGTGGTACCACATTACTACGTGATCCAAACCAGAAAAAGCCAGGGATCTGTTCAACAAGTATGTGAAAAATGCGAAAATATGACCCTGATGAGGGCAAATCCCGGACCTATCCCAGACCTAACATGCGTTATCCTCTAAAATATTGATCGAAACCAGGTTTAATAGACTGCTTCAGTGTGGTACCACATTGCTACGTGATCCAAACCCGAAAAAACCCAGGATCCGTTCAACAAGTATGTGAAGAATGCGAAAGTATGACCCTAATGAGGGCAAATCCCAGACCTAACCGAGACATAACATGCGTTATTCTCTAAAATATTGATCGAAACCAGGTTTAATGGACTGTTTCTGTGTGGTACCACATTACTACGTGATCCAAACCAGAAAAAACCCAGGATCTGTTCTACAAGTATGTGAAAAACGCGAAACTATGAGCCTGATGAGGGCAAATCCCAGACCTATCCCAGACCTCACATGCGTTATCCTCTAAAATATTGATCGAAACCAGATTTAATGGACTGTTTCAGTGTGGTACCACATTATTACGTGCTCCAATCCAGAAGAAGCCAGAGATCTGTTGAACAAGTATGTGAAAAATGCGCAAGTATGTGTCTGATGAGAGCAAATCCCAGGCCCAACCTAGACATAACATGCGTTATCCTCTAAAATATTCATCGAAACCAGGTTTAATGGACTGTTTCAGTGTGGTACCACATTACAACGGGATCCAAACCAGAAAAAGGCCATAATCTGGCCATCAAGTATGAGAAATATGCGAAAGTTCGAGCCTGATGAGAGCAAATCCCAGACCTAACCTAGACCTAACATGAGTTATTCTCTAAAATATTTATCAAGACCAGATTTAATTGAATGTTTCAGTGTGGTACCACATTACTACGTGATCCAAACCAGAAAAAACCCAGGATCTGTTGAACAAGTATGGGGAGAATGCGAAAGTATGTGTCTGATGAGGGCAAATCCCTGGCCTAACCTAGACATAACAACCGTGAGCCTCTAAAATATTCAGCGAAACCAGGTTTAATGGACAGTTTCAGTTTGGTACCACATTACTACGTGATGCAATCCAGAAAAACCCCAGGATCTGGCCATCAAGTTTTCTGAAATATGCGAAAGTACGAGCCTTATGAGAGCAAATCCCAGACCTAACCTAGACCTAACATGAGTTATTCTCTAAAATATTCATCGAAGCCAGGTTTAATGGACTTTTTCAGTGTGGTACCACATTACTACGTGATCCAAACCAGAAAAAACCCAGGATCCGTTCAACAAGTATGTGAAGAATGCGAAAGTATGAGTCTGATGGGGGCAAATCCCAGACCTATCCCAGACATAACTTGCGTTATCCTCTTAAATATTGATCGAAACCAGGTTTAATGGACTGTTTCAGTGTGGTATCACATTACTACGTGATGCAATCCAGAAAAACCCCAGGATCTGGCCATCAAGTATGTGAAGAATGCGAAAGTATGAGTCTGATGAGGGCAAATCCCAGACCTATCCCAGACATAACTTGCGTTATCCTCTTAAATATTGATCGAAATCAGGTTTAATGGACTGTTTCAGTGTGGTATCACATTACTACGTGATGCAATCCAGAAAAACCCCAGGATCTGGCCATCAAGTATGTGAAAGACGCGAAAGTAAGACCCTGATGAGGGCAAATCCCAAGCCTAATCTAGACCTAACATGCGTTATCCTCTAAACTATTGGTCGAAACTAGGTCTAATGGACTGTTTCAGTGTGGTACCACATTACTACGGGATCCAAACCAGAAAAAGGCCAGAATCTGTTCAACAAGAATGTGAAAAACGCGAAACTATGAGCCTGATGAGGGGAAATCCCATACCTATCCCAGACATAGCATGCGTTATCCTCTAAAATATTGATCGAAACCAGATTTAATGGACTGTTTCTGTGTGGTACCACATTACTACGGGATCCAAACCAGAAAAAGGCCAGAATCTGTTCAACAAGAATGTGAAAAACGCGAAACTATGAGCCTGATGAGGGGAAATCCCATACCTATCCCAGACATAACATGCGTTATCCTCTAAAATATTGATCGAAACCAGGTTTAATGGACTGTTTCAGTGTGGTACCACACTACTACGTGATCCAAACCAGAAAAAGGCAGGGATCTGTTCAACAAGTATGTGAAAAATGCGAATATATGACCCTGATGAGGGCAAATCCCGGACCTATCCCAGACCTAACTTGCGTTATCCTCTAAAATATTGATCGAAACCAGGTTTAATTTACCGTTTCAGTGTGGTACCACAATACTACGTGATCCAATCCAGATAACGCCCAGGATCTAGCCATGAAGTATGAGAAATATGCGAAATTATGAGCCTGATTAGGGCAAATCCTAGACCTAACCCAGACCTCACATGCGCCATCCTCTAAAATATTTATCAAGACCAGGTTTAATCGACTGTTCAAGTGTGGTACCTCATTGCTACGTGATCCAAACCAGAAAAAACCCAGGATCCGTTCAACAAGTATGTGAAGAATGCGAAAGTATGTGTCTGATGAGGGAAAATCCCAGGCCTAACCTAGACATAACATGCGTTATCCTCTAAAATATTGATCGAAACCAGGTTTAATGGACAGTTTCAGTTTGGTACCACATTACTACGTGATGCAATCCAGAAAAACCCCATGATCTGGCCATCAAGTTTTTTGAAATTTGCGAAAGTACGAGCCTTATGAGAGCAAATCCCAGACCTAACCTAGACCTAACATGAGTTATTCTCTAAAATATTCATCGAAGCCAGATTTAATTGAATGTCTCAGTGTGGTACCACATTACTACGTGATCCAAAACAGAAAAAACAAATAGAACAAGTATGTGGAGAATACGAAAGTATGTGTCTGATGAGGGCAAATCCCTGGCCTAACCTAGACATAACATGCGTGATCCTCTAAAATATTGATCGAAACCGGATTTAATGGACTGTTTCAGTGTGGTATCACATTACTACGTGATCCAATCCAGAAAAAGCCCAGGATCTGGCCATCAAGTATGAGAAATATGCGAAAGTATGAGCCTGCTGAGGGCAAATCCTAGACCTAACCCAGACGTAACATGCGTTATCCTCTAAAATATTAATCAAGACCAGATTTAATGGACTTTTTCAGTGTGGTACCACATTAGTACATGATCCAAACAAGAATAAGCCAGGGATCTGTTCAACAAGTATGTGAAAGACGCGAAAGTATGACCCTGATGAGTGCAAATCCCAGGCCTAATCTAGACCTAACATTGCGATATCCTCTAAGCTAATGATCGAAACTAGGTTTAATGGACTGTTTCAGTGTGGTACCACATTACTACGTGATCCAAACCAGAAAAACCGAGGATCTGTTCAACAAGTATGTTAAAAATGCGAAAGTATGACCCTGATGAGGGCAAATCCCAGACCTATCCCAGACCTAACATGCGTTGTCCTCTAAAATACTTTTCAAGACCAGATTTAATTGAATGTTTCAGTGTGGTACCACATTACTACGTGATCCAAACCAGAAAAAACCCAGGATCTGTTCAACAGGTATGTGGAGAATGCGAAAGTATGTGTCTGATGAGGGCAAATCCCGGGCCTAACCTAGACATAACATGCGTTATCATCTAAAATATTCATCCAAACCAGGTTTAATCGACTGTTTCAGTGTGGTACACCATGACTACGTGATCCAAACCAGAATAAAACCCAGGATCTGTACAACTAGTATGTGAAAGACGCGAAAGTATGACCCTGATGAGGGCAAATCCGAGGCCTAATCTAGACCTAACATGCGTTATCCTCTAAACTATTGACCGAAACTAGGTTTAATTTACCGTTTCAGTGTGGTACCACATTACTACGTGATCCATTCCAGAAATCGCCCAGGATCTAGCCATGAAGTATGAGAAATATGCGAAAATATGACCCTGATGAGGGCAAATCCCGGACCTATCCCAGACCTAACTTGCGCTATCCTCTAAAATATTGATCGAAACCAGATTTAATTTACCGTTTCAGTGTGATACCACATTACTACGTGATCCAATCCAGAAAACGCCCAGGATCTAGCCCATGAAGTATGAGAAATTTGCGAAATTATGAGCCTGATTAGGGCAAATCCTAGACCTAACCCAGACCTAACATGCGTCATCCTCTAAAATATTTATCAAGACCAGGTTTAATCGACTGTTCAAGTGTGGTACCACATTGCTACCTGATCCAAACCAGAAAAAACCCAGGATCCGTTCAACAAGTATGTGAAGAATGCGAAAGTATTTGTCTGATGAGGGAAAATCCCAGGCCTAACCTAGACATAACATGCGTTATCCTCTAAAATATTGATCGAAACCAGGTTTAATGGACAGTTTCAGTTTGGTATCACATTACTACGTGATGCAATCCAGAAAAACCCCAGGATCTGGCCATCAAGTTTTTTGAAATATGCGAAAGTACGAGCCTTATGAGAGCAAATCCCAGACCTAACCTAGACCTAACATGAGTTATTCTCTAAAATATTCATCGAAGCCAGGTTTAATGGACTTTTTCAGTGTGGTACCACATTACTACGTGATCCAAACTAGAAAAAACCCAGGATCCGTTCAACAAGTATCTGAAGAATGCGAAAGTACGTGTCTGATGAGGGAAAATCCCGGACCTATCCCAGACCTAACTTGCGTTATCCTCTAAAATATTGATCGAAACCAGGTTTAATGGACTGTTTCAGTGTGGTACCACATTACTACGTGATCCAATCCAGAAAAACCCCAGGATCTGGCCATCAAGTATGAGAAATATGCGAAAGTATGAGCCTGGTGAGGGGAAATCCTAGACCTAACCCAGACCTAACATGCGTTATCCTCTAAAATGTTTATCAAGACCAGATTTAATGGACTGTTTCAGTGTGGTACCACATTAGTACATGATCCAAACCAGAATAAGCCAGGGATATGTTCAACAAGTATGTGAAAAATGCGAAAGTATGACCCTGATGGGGGCAAATCCCAGGGCTAATCTAGACCTAACAAGCGTTATCCTCTAAAATATTGATCGAAACTAGGTTTAATGGACTGTTTCAGTGAGGTACCACATTACTACGTGATCCAAACCAGAAAAACCGAGGATCTGTTCAACAAGTATGTTAAAAATGCGAAAGTATGTCCCTGATGAGGGCAAATCCCAGGTTTAACCTAGACATAACATGCGTTATCCTCTAAAATATTCATCGAAACTAGGTTTAATGGACTGTTTCAGTGTGGTACCACATTACTACGTGATCCAATCCAGAAAAGCCCAGGATCTGGCCATCAAGTATGTGAAAAATGCGAAAATATGGCCCTGATGAGGGCAAATCCCAGGTTTAACCTAGACATAACATGCGTTATCCTCTAAAATATTCATCGAAACTAGGTTTAATTGAATGTTTCAGTGTGATACCACATTACTACGTGACCCAATCCAGAAAAAGCCCAGGTTCTAGCCATCAAGTTTGAGAAATATGCGAAAGTATGAGCCCGCTGAGGGCAAATCCTAGACCTAACCCAGACCTAACATGCGTTATCCACCAAATTATTTATCAAGACCAGATTTAATTGAATGTTTCAGTGTGGTACCAAATTAGTACATGATCCAAACCAGAATAAGCCAGGGATCTGTTCAACAAGTATGTGAAAGGCGCGAAAGTATGACCCTGATGAGTGCAAATCCCAGGCCTAATCTAGACATAACATGTGTTATCCTCTAAAATATTGATCCAAACCAGGTTTAATGGACAGTTTCACTTTGGTACCACATTACTACGTGATGCAATCCAGAAAAACCCCAGGATCTGGCCATCAAGTTTTTTGAAATATGCGAAAGTACGAGCCTTATGAGAGCAAATCCCAGACCTAACCTAGACCTAACATGAGTTATTCTCTAAAATATTCATCGAAGCCAGGTTTAATGGACTTGTTCAGTGTGGTACCACATTACTACGTGATCCAAACTAGAAAAAACCCAGGATCCGTTCAACAAGTATCTGAAGAATGCGAAAGTATGTGTCTGATGAGGGAAAATCCCGGACCTATCCCAGACCTAACTTGCGTTATCCTCTAAAATATTGATCGAAACCAGGTTTAATGGACTGTTTCAGTGTGGTACCACATTTCTACGTGATCCAATCCAGAAAAACCCCAGGATCTGGCCATCAAGTATGAGAAATATGCGAAAGTATAAGCCTGGTGAGGGGAAATCCTAGACCTAACCCAGACCTAACATGCGTTATCCACCAAAATATTTATCAAGACCAGATTTAATTGAATGTTTCAGTGTGGTACCACATTAGTACATGATCCAAACCAGAATAAGCCAGGGATCTGTTCAACAAGTATGTGAAAGGCGCGAAAGTATGACCCTGATGAGTGCAAATCCCAGGCCTAATCTAGACCTAACATTGCGTTATCCTCTAAACTAATGATCGAAACTAGGTTTAATGGACTGTTTCAGTGTGGTACCACATTACTACGTGATCCAAACCAGAAAAAACCCAGGATCTGTTCAACAAGTATGTGGAGAATGCGAAAGTATGTGTCTGATGAGGGCAAATCCCTGGCCTAACCTAGACATAACATGCGTTATCATCTAAAATATTCATCCAAACCAGGTTTAATCGACTGTTCCAGTGTGGTACCACATTACTACGTGATCCAAACCAGAATAAAACCCAGGATCTGTACAACTGGTATGTGAAGAATGCGAAAGTATGAGCCTGACGAGGGCATATCCCAGAACTATCCCAGACAAAACTTGCGTTATCATCTAAAATATTGACCGAAACCTGTTTTAATCGACTGTTTCAGTGTGGTACCACATTACTACGTGATCCAAACCAGAAAAAGCCCCGAATCTGGCCACCAACTATGAGAAATATGCGAAAGTACGAGCCTGATGAGAGCAAATCCCAGACCTAACCAAGACCTAACATGCGTTATTCTGTAAAATATTGATCGAAACCAGGTTTAATGGACTGTTTGAGTGTGGTACCACATTACTACGTGATCCAAACCAGAAAAAACCCAGAATCTGTTCAACAAGTATGAGAAAAACGCGAAACTATGAGCCTGATGAGGGCAAATCCGAGACCTATCCCAGACATATCATGCGTTATCCTCCAAAATATTGATCGAAACCAGGTTTAATGGACTGTTTCAGTGTGGTACCACACTACTACGTGATCCAAACCTGAAAAAGCGAGGGATCTGTTCAACAAGTATGTGAAAAATGCGAAAATATGACTCTGATGAGGGCAAATCCCGGACCTATCCCAGACCTACCTTGCGTTATCCTCTAAAATATTGATCGAAACCAGGTTTAATTTACCGTTTCAGTGTGGTACCACATTACTACGTGATCCAATCCAGAAAAAGCCCAGGATCTAGCCATGGAGTATGAGAAATATGCGAAATTATGAGCCTGATTAGGGCAAATCCTAGACCTAACCCAGACCTAACATGCGTCATCCTCTCAAATATTTATCAAGACCAGGTTTAATCGACTGTTTCAGTGTGGTACCACATTGCTACGTGATCCAAACCAGAAAAAACCCAGGATCCGTTCAACAAGTATGTGAAGAATGCGAAAGTATGTGTCTGATGAGGGAAAATCCCAGGCCTAACCTAGACATAACATGCGTTATCCTCTAAAATATTGATCGAAACCAGGTTTAATGGACAGTTTCAGTGTGGTACCACATTACTACGTGATCCAATCCAGCAAAACCCCAGGATCTGGCCATCAAGTTTTTTGAAATATGCGAAAGTACGAGCCTGATGAGAGCAAATCCCAGACCTAACCTAGACCTAACATGAGTTATTCTCTATAATATTCATCGAAGCCAGGTTTAATGGACTTTTTCAGTGTGGTACCACATTACTACGTGATCCAACCCAGAAAAAACCCAGGATCCGTTCAACAAGTATGTGAGGAATGCGAAAGTATGTGTATGATGAAGGAAAATCCTAGGCCTAACCTAGACCTAACTTGCGTTATCCTCTAAAATATTGATCGAAACCAGGTTTAATTTACTGTTTCAGTGTGGTACCACATTACTACGTGATCCAAACCAGAAAAAATACAGAATCTGTTCAACAAGTATGTGAAAAACGCGAAACGATGAGCCTGATTAGGGCAAATCCTAGACATAACCCAGATCTAACATGCGTTACCCTCAAAATTATTGATCGAAACCAGGTTTAATTTACTGTTTCAGTGTGGTACCACATTACTACGTGATCCAAACCAGAAAAAATACAGAATCTGTTCAACAAGTATGTGAAAAACGCGAAACGATGAGCCTGATTAGGGCAAATCCTAGACATAACCCAGATCTAACATGCGTTATCCTCAAAATTATTGATCGAAACCAGGTTTAATGGACTGTTTCAGTGTGGTACCACATTACTACGTGATCAAAACCAGAAAAAGCCAGGGATATGTTCAACAAGTATGTGAAAAATGCGAAAGTATGACCCTGATGGGGGCAAATCCCAGGCCTAATCTAGACCTAACAAGCGTTATCCTCTAAAATATTGATCGAAACTAGGTTTAATGGACTGTTTCAGTGAGGTACCACATTACTACGTGATCCAAACCAGAAAAACCGAGGATCTGTTCAACAAGTATGTTAAAAATGCGAAAGTATGTCCCTGATGAGGGCAAATCCCAGGTTTAACCTAGATATAACATGCGTTATCCTCTAAAATATTCATCGAAACTAGGTTTAATGGACTGTTTCAGTGTGGTACCACATTACTACGTGATCCAATCCAGAAAAGCCCAGGATCTGGCCATCAAGTATGTGAAAAATGCGAAAATATGGCCCTGATGAGGGCAAATCCCAGGTTTAACCTAGACATAACATGCGTTATCCTCTAAAATATTCATCGAAACTAGGTTTAATTGAATGTTTCAGTGTGATACCACATTACTACGTGACCCAATCCAGAAAAAGCCCAGGTTCTAGCCATCAAGTTTGAGAAATATGCGAAAGTATGAGCCCGCTGAGGGCAAATCCTAGACCTAACCCAGACCTAACATGCGTTATCCACCAAATTATTTATCAAGACCAGATTTAATTGAATGTTTCAGTGTGGTACCAAATTAGTACATGATCCAAACCAGAATAAGCCAGGGATCTGTTCAACAAGTATGTGAAAGGCGCGAAAGTATGACCCTGATGAGTGCAAATCCCAGGCCTAATCTAGACATAACATGTGTTATCCTCTAAAATATTGATCCAAACCAGGTTTAATGGACAGTTTCACTTTGGTACCACATTACTACGTGATGCAATCCAGAAAAACCCCAGGATCTGGCCATCAAGTTTTTTGAAATATGCGAAAGTACGAGCCTTATGAGAGCAAATCCCAGACCTAACCTAGACCTAACATGAGTTATTCTCTAAAATATTCATCGAAGCCAGGTTTAATGGACTTGTTCAGTGTGGTACCACATTACTACGTGATCCAAACTAGAAAAAACCCAGGATCCGTTCAACAAGTATCTGAAGAATGCGAAAGTATGTGTCTGATGAGGGAAAATCCCGGACCTATCCCAGACCTAACTTGCGTTATCCTCTAAAATATTGATCGAAACCAGGTTTAATGGACTGTTTCAGTGTGGTACCACATTTCTACGTGATCCAATCCAGAAAAACCCCAGGATCTGGCCATCAAGTATGAGAAATATGCGAAAGTATAAGCCTGGTGAGGGGAAATCCTAGACCTAACCCAGACCTAACATGCGTTATCCACCAAAATATTTATCAAGACCAGATTTAATTGAATGTTTCAGTGTGGTACCACATTAGTACATGATCCAAACCAGAATAAGCCAGGGATCTGTTCAACAAGTATGTGAAAGGCGCGAAAGTATGACCCTGATGAGTGCAAATCCCAGGCCTAATCTAGACCTAACATTGCGTTATCCTCTAAACTAATGATCGAAACTAGGTTTAATGGACTGTTTCAGTGTGGTACCACATTACTACGTGATCCAAACCAGAAAAAACCCAGGATCTGTTCAACAAGTATGTGGAGAATGCGAAAGTATGTGTCTGATGAGGGCAAATCCCTGGCCTAACCTAGACATAACATGCGTTATCATCTAAAATATTCATCCAAACCAGGTTTAATCGACTGTTCCAGTGTGGTACCACATTACTACGTGATCCAAACCAGAATAAAACCCAGGATCTGTACAACTGGTATGTGAAGAATGCGAAAGTATGAGCCTGACGAGGGCATATCCCAGAACTATCCCAGACAAAACTTGCGTTATCATCTAAAATATTGACCGAAACCTGTTTTAATCGACTGTTTCAGTGTGGTACCACATTACTACGTGATCCAAACCAGAAAAAGCCCCGAATCTGGCCACCAACTATGAGAAATATGCGAAAGTACGAGCCTGATGAGAGCAAATCCCAGACCTAACCAAGACCTAACATGCGTTATTCTGTAAAATATTGATCGAAACCAGGTTTAATGGACTGTTTGAGTGTGGTACCACATTACTACGTGATCCAAACCAGAAAAAACCCAGAATCTGTTCAACAAGTATGAGAAAAACGCGAAACTATGAGCCTGATGAGGGCAAATCCGAGACCTATCCCAGACATATCATGCGTTATCCTCCGAAATATTGATCGAAACCAGGTTTAATGGACTGTTTCAGTGTGGTACCACACTACTACGTGATCCAAACCTGAAAAAGCGAGGGATCTGTTCAACAAGTATGTGAAAAATGCGAAAATATGACTCTGATGAGGGCAAATCCCGGACCTATCCCAGACCTACCTTGCGTTATCCTCTAAAATATTGATCGAAACCAGGTTTAATTTACCGTTTCAGTGTGGTACCACATTACTACGTGATCCAATCCAGAAAAAGCCCAGGATCTAGCCATGGAGTATGAGAAATATGCGAAATTATGAGCCTGATTAGGGCAAATCCTAGACCTAACCCAGACCTAACATGCGTCATCCTCTCAAATATTTATCAAGACCAGGTTTAATCGACTGTTTCAGTGTGGTACCACATTGCTACGTGATCCAAACCAGAAAAAACCCAGGATCCGTTCAACAAGTATGTGAAGAATGCGAAAGTATGTGTCTGATGAGGGAAAATCCCAGGCCTAACCTAGACATAACATGCGTTATCCTCTAAAATATTGATCGAAACCAGGTTTAATGGACAGTTTCAGTGTGGTACCACATTACTACGTGATCCAATCCAGCAAAACCCCAGGATCTGGCCATCAAGTTTTTTGAAATATGCGAAAGTACGAGCCTGATGAGAGCAAATCCCAGACCTAACCTAGACCTAACATGAGTTATTCTCTATAATATTCATCGAAGCCAGGTTTAATGGACTTTTTCAGTGTGGTACCACATTACTACGTGATCCAACCCAGAAAAAACCCAGGATCCGTTCAACAAGTATGTGAGGAATGTGAAAGTATGTGTATGATGAAGGAAAATCCCAGGCCTAACCTAGACCTAACTTGCGTTATCCTCTAAAACATTGATCGAAACCACATTTAATGGACTGTTTCAGTGTGGTACCACATTAGTATATGATCCAAACCAGAATAAGCCAGGGATCTGTTCAACAAGTATGTGAAAAATGCGAAAGTATGACCCTGATGGGGGCAAATCCCAGGCCTAATCTAGACCTAACAAGCGTTATCCTCTAAAATATTGATCGAAACTAGGTTTAATGGACTGTTTCAGTGAGGTACCACATTACTACGTGATCCAAACCAGAAAAACCGAGGATCTGTTCAAGAAGTATGTTAAAAATGCGAAAGTATGTCCCTGATGAGGGCAAATCCCAGGTTTAACCTTGACATAACATGCGTTATCCTCTAAAATATTGATCGAAACCAGGTTTAATTTACTGTTTCAGTGTGGTACCACATTACTACGTGATCCAAACCAGAAAAAATACAGAATCTGTTCAACAAGTATGTGAAAAACGCGAAACGATGAGCCTGATTAGGGCAAATCCTAGACATAACCCAGATCTAACATGCGTTACCCTCAAAATTATTGATCGAAACCAGGTTTAATTTACTGTTTCAGTGTGGTACCACATTACTACGTGATCCAAACCAGAAAAAATACAGAATCTGTTCAACAAGTATGTGAAAAACGCGAAACGATGAGCCTGATTAGGGCAAATCCTAGACATAACCCAGATCTAACATGCGTTATCCTCAAAATTATTGATCGAAACCATGTTTAATGGACTGTTTCAGTGTGGTACCACATTACTACGTGATCAAAACCAGAAAAAGCCAGGGATATGTTCAACAAGTATGTGAAAAATGCGAAAGTATGACCCTGATGGGGGCAAATCCCAGGCCTAATCTAGACCTAACAAGCGTTATCCTCTAAAATATTGATCGAAACTAGGTTTAATGGACTGTTTCAGTGAGGTACCACATTACTACGTGATCCAAACCAGAAAAACCGAGGATCTGTTCAACAAGTATGTTAAAAATGCGAAAGTATGTCCCTGATGAGGGCAAATCCCAGGTTTAACCTAGACATAACATGCGTTATCCTCTAAAATATTCATCGAAACTAGGTTTAATGGACTGTTTCAGTGTGGTACCACATTACTACGTGATCCAATCCAGAAAAGCCCAGGATCTGGCCATCAAGTATGTGAAAAATGCGAAAATATGGCCCTGATGAGGGCAAATCCCAGGTTTAACCTAGACATAACATGCGTTATCCTCTAAAATATTCATCGAAACTAGGTTTAATTGAATGTTTCAGTGTGATACCACATTACTACGTGACCCAATCCAGAAAAAGCCCAGGTTCTAGCCATCAAGTTTGAGAAATATGCGAAAGTATGAGCCCGCTGAGGGCAAATCCTAGACCTAACCCAGACCTAACATGCGTTATCCACCAAATTATTTATCAAGACCAGATTTAATTGAATGTTTCAGTGTGGTACCAAATTAGTACATGATCCAAACCAGAATAAGCCAGGGATCTGTTCAACAAGTATGTGAAAGGCGCGAAAGTATGACCCTGATGAGTGCAAATCCCAGGCCTAATCTAGACATAACATGTGTTATCCTCTAAAATATTGATCCAAACCAGGTTTAATGGACAGTTTCACTTTGGTACCACATTACTACGTGATGCAATCCAGAAAAACCCCAGGATCTGGCCATCAAGTTTTTTGAAATATGCGAAAGTACGAGCCTTATGAGAGCAAATCCCAGACCTAACCTAGACCTAACATGAGTTATTCTCTAAAATATTCATCGAAGCCAGGTTTAATGGACTTGTTCAGTGTGGTACCACATTACTACGTGATCCAAACTAGAAAAAACCCAGGATCCGTTCAACAAGTATCTGAAGAATGCGAAAGTATGTGTCTGATGAGGGAAAATCCCGGACCTATCCCAGACCTAACTTGCGTTATCCTCTAAAATATTGATCGAAACCAGGTTTAATGGACTGTTTCAGTGTGGTACCACATTTCTACGTGATCCAATCCAGAAAAACCCCAGGATCTGGCCATCAAGTATGAGAAATATGCGAAAGTATAAGCCTGGTGAGGGGAAATCCTAGACCTAACCCAGACCTAACATGCGTTATCCACCAAAATATTTATCAAGACCAGATTTAATTGAATGTTTCAGTGTGGTACCACATTAGTACATGATCCAAACCAGAATAAGCCAGGGATCTGTTCAACAAGTATGTGAAAGGCGCGAAAGTATGACCCTGATGAGTGCAAATCCCAGGCCTAATCTAGACCTAACATTGCGTTATCCTCTAAACTAATGATCGAAACTAGGTTTAATGGACTGTTTCAGTGTGGTACCACATTACTACGTGATCCAAACCAGAAAAACCGAGGATCTGTTCAACAAGTATGTTAAAAATGCGAAAGTATGACCCTGATGAGGGCAAATCCCAGAACTATCCCAGACCTAACATGCGCTGTCCTCTAAAATACTTTTCAAGACCAGATTTAATTGAATGTTTCAGTGTGGTACCACATTACTACGTGATCCAAACCAGAAAAAACCCAGGATCTGTTCAACAAGTATGTGGAGAATGCGAAAGTATGTGTCTGATGAGGGCAAATCCCTGGCCTAACCTAGACATAACATGCGTTATCATCTAAAATATTCATCCAAACCAGGTTTAATCGACTGTTCCAGTGTGGTACCACATTACTACGTGATCCAAACCAGAATAAAACCCAGGATCTGTACAACTGGTATGTGAAGAATGCGAAAGTATGAGCCTGACGAGGGCATATCCCAGAACTATCCCAGACAAAACTTGCGTTATCATCTAAAATATTGACCGAAACCTGTTTTAATCGACTGTTTCAGTGTGGTACCACATTACTACGTGATCCAAACCAGAAAAAGCCCCGAATCTGGCCACCAACTATGAGAAATATGCGAAAGTACGAGCCTGATGAGAGCAAATCCCAGACCTAACCAAGACCTAACATGCGTTATTCTGTAAAATATTGATCGAAACCAGGTTTAATGGACTGTTTGAGTGTGGTACCACATTACTACGTGATCCAAACCAGAAAAAACCCAGAATCTGTTCAACAAGTATGAGAAAAACGCGAAACTATGAGCCTGATGAGGGCAAATCCGAGACCTATCCCAGACATATCATGCGTTATCCTCCAAAATATTGATCGAAACCAGGTTTAATGGACTGTTTCAGTGTGGTACCACACTACTACGTGATCCAAACCTGAAAAAGCGAGGGATCTGTTCAACAAGTATGTGAAAAATGCGAAAATATGACTCTGATGAGGGCAAATCCCGGACCTATCCCAGACCTACCTTGCGTTATCCTCTAAAATATTGATCGAAACCAGGTTTAATTTACCGTTTCAGTGTGGTACCACATTACTACGTGATCCAATCCAGAAAAAGCCCAGGATCTAGCCATGGAGTATGAGAAATATGCGAAATTATGAGCCTGATTAGGGCAAATCCTAGACCTAACCCAGACCTAACATGCGTCATCCTCTCAAATATTTATCAAGACCAGGTTTAATCGACTGTTTCAGTGTGGTACCACATTGCTACGTGATCCAAACCAGAAAAAACCCAGGATCCGTTCAACAAGTATGTGAAGAATGCGAAAGTATGTGTCTGATGAGGGAAAATCCCAGGCCTAACCTAGACATAACATGCGTTATCCTCTAAAATATTGATCGAAACCAGGTTTAATGGACAGTTTCAGTGTGGTACCACATTACTACGTGATCCAATCCAGCAAAACCCCAGGATCTGGCCATCAAGTTTTTTGAAATATGCGAAAGTACGAGCCTGATGAGAGCAAATCCCAGACCTAACCTAGACCTAACATGAGTTATTCTCTATAATATTCATCGAAGCCAGGTTTAATGGACTTTTTCAGTGTGGTACCACATTACTACGTGATCCAACCCAGAAAAAACCCAGGATCCGTTCAACAAGTATGTGAGGAATGCGAAAGTATGTGTATGATGAAGGAAAATCCCAGGCCTAACCTAGACCTAACTTGCGTTATCCTCTAAAACATTGATCGAAACCACATTTAATGGACTGTTTCAGTGTGGTACCACATTAGTATATGATCCAAACCAGAATAAGCCAGGGATCTGTTCAACAAGTATGTGAAAAATGCGAAAGTATGACCCTGATGGGGGCAAATCCCAGGCCTAATCTAGACCTAACAAGCGTTATCCTCTAAAATATTGATCGAAACTAGGTTTAATGGACTGTTTCAGTGAGGTACCACATTACTACGTGATCCAAACCAGAAAAACCGAGGATCTGTTCAAGAAGTATGTTAAAAATGCGAAAGTATGTCCCTGATGAGGGCAAATCCCAGGTTTAACCTTGACATAACATGCGTTATCCTCTAAAATATTGATCGAAACCAGGTTTAATTTACTGTTTCAGTGTGGTACCACATTACTACGTGATCCAAACCAGAAAAAATACAGAATCTGTTCAACAAGTATGTGAAAAACGCGAAACGATGAGCCTGATTAGGGCAAATCCTAGACATAACCCAGATCTAACATGCGTTACCCTCAAAATTATTGATCGAAACCAGGTTTAATTTACTGTTTCAGTGTGGTACCACATTACTACGTGATCCAAACCAGAAAAAATACAGAATCTGTTCAACAAGTATGTGAAAAACGCGAAACGATGAGCCTGATTAGGGCAAATCCTAGACATAACCCAGATCTAACATGCGTTATCCTCAAAATTATTGATCGAAACCAGGTTTAATGGACTGTTTCAGTGTGGTACCACATTACTACGTGATCAAAACCAGAAAAAGCCCAGAATCTGGCCATCAAGTATGAGAAATATGCGAAAGTATGAGCCTGATGAGGGCAAATCCTAGATCTAACCCAGACCTAATATGCGTTATCCTCTAAAATATTTATCAAGACCAGGTCTAATTGAATGTTTCAGTGTGGTACCACATTACTACGTGATCCGAACCAGAAAAAACCCAGGATCCGTTCAACAAGTATGTGAAGAATGCGGAAGTATGTGTCTGATGAGGGAAAATCCCAGGCCTAACCTAGACATAACATGCGTTATCCTCTAAAATATTGATCGAAACCAGGTTTAATGGACAGTTTCAGTTTGGTACCACATTACTACGTGATGCAATCCAGAAAAACCCCAGGATCTGGCCATCAAGTTTTTTGAAATATGCGAAAGTACGAGCCTTATGAGAGCAAATCCCAGACCTAACCTAGACCTAACATGAGTTATTCTCTAAAATATTCATCGAAGCCAGGTTTAATGGACTTTTTCAGTGTGGTACCACATTACTACGTGATCCAGACCAGAAAAAACCCAGGATCCGTTCAACAAGTATCTGAAGAATGCGAAAGTATGTGTCTGATGAGGGAAAATCCCGGACCTATCCCAGACCTAACTTGCGTTATCCTCTAAAATATTGATCGAAACCAGGTTTAATGTACTGTTTCAGTGTGGTACCACATTACTACGAGATCCAATCCAGAAAAAGGCCAGAATCCGTTCAACAAGTATGTGAAAAACGCGAAACTATGAGCCTGATGAGGGCAAATCCCAGACCTATCCCAGACATAACTTGCGTTATCCTCTAAAATATTTATCAAGACCAGATTTAATTGAATGTCTCAGTGTGGTACCACATTACTACGTGATCCAAAACAGAAAAAACCCAGGATCTGTTCAACAAGTATGTGGAGAATGCGAAAGTATGTGTCTGATGAGGGCAAATCCCTAGCCTAACCTAGACATAACATGCGTGATCCTCTAAAATATTGATCGAAACCGGATTTAATGGGCTGTTTCAGTGTGGTATCACAATACTACGTGATCCAATCCAGAAAAAGCCCAGGATCTGGCCATCAAGTATGAGAAATATGCGAAAGTATGAGCCTGCAGAGGGCAAATACTAGACCTAACCCAGACGTAACATGCGTTATCCTCTAAAATATTAATCAAGACCAGATTTAATGGACTTTTTCAGCGTGGTACCACATTAGTACATGATCCAAACCAGAATAAGCCAGGGATCTGTTCAACAAGTATGTGAAAGACGCGAAAGTATGACCCTGATGAGTGCAAATCCCAGGCCTAATCTAGACCTAACATTGCGCTATCCTCTAAGCTAATGATCGAAACTAGGTTTAATGGACTGTTTCAGTGTGGTACCACATTACTACGTGATCCAAACCAGAAAAACCGAGGATCTGTTCAACAAGTATGTTAAAAATGCGAAAGTATGACCCTGATGAGGGCAAATCCCAGACCTATCCCAGACCTAACATGCGTTGTCCTCTAAAATACTTTTCAAGACCAGATTTAATTGAATGTTTCAGTGTGGTACCACATTAATACGTGATCCAAACCAGAAAAAACCCAGGATCTGTTCAACAAGTATGTGGAGAATGCGAAAGTATGTGTCTGATGAGGGCAAATCCCTAGCCTAACCTAGACATAACATGCGTTATCATCTAAAATATTCATCCAAACCAGGTTTAATCGACTGTTTCAGTGTGGTACACCATTACTACGTGATCCAAACCAGAAGAAAACCCAGGATCTGTACAACTAGTATGTGAAGAATGCGAAAGTATGAGCCTGACGAGGGCAAATCCCAGAACTATCCTTGACAAAACTTGCGTTATCATCTAAAATATTGACCGAAACCTGTTTTAATCCACTATTTCAGTGTGGTACCACATTACTACGTGATCCAAACCAGAAAAAGCCCAGAATTTGGCCATCAACTATGAGAAATATGCGAAAGTACGAGCCTGATGAGAGCAAATCCCAGACCTAACCAAGACCTAACATGCGTTATTCTGTAAAATATTGATCGAAACCAGGTTTAATGGACTGTTTGAGTGTGGTACCACAGTACTACGTGATCCAAACCAGAAAAAACCCAGAATCTGTTCAACAAGTATGCGAAAAACGCGAAACTATGAGCCTGATGAGGGCAAATCCGAGACCTATCCCAGACATAACATGCGTTATCCTCCAAAATATTGATCGAAACCAGGTTTAATGGACTGTGTCAGAGTGGTACCACATTACTACGTGATCCAAACCAGAAAAAGCCAGGGATCTGTTCAACAAGTATGTGAAAATTGCGTAAATATGACCCTGATGAGGGCAAATCTCGGACCTATCCCAGACCTAACTTGCGTTATCCTCTAAAATATTGATCGAAACCAGGTTTAATTTACCGTTTCAGTGTGGTACCACATTACTACGTGATCCATTCCAGAAAACGCCCAGGATCTAGCCATGAAGTATGAGAAATATGCGAAAATATGAGCCTGATTAGGGCAAATCCTAGACCTAATCCAGACCTAACATGCGTCATCCTCTAAAATATTTATCAAGACCAGGTTTAATGGACTTTTTCAGTGTGGTGGCACATTAGTACGTGATCCAAACCAGAATAAGCCCGGGATCTGTTCAACAAGTATGTGAAAGACGCGAAAGTATGACCCTGATGAGGGCAAATCCGAGGCCTAATCTAGACCTAACATGCGTTATCCTCTAAACTATTGATCGAAACTAGGTTTAATTTACCGTTTCAGTGTGGTACCACATTACTACGTGATCCATTCCAGAAAACGCCCAGGATCTAGCCATGAAGTATGAGAAATATGCGAAAATATGACCCTGATGAGGGCAAATCCCGGACCTATCCCAGACCTAACTTGCGCTATCCTCTAAAATATTGATCGAAACCAGGTTTAATTTACCGTTTCAGTGTGGTACCACATTACTACGTGATCCAATCCAGAAAACGCCCAGGATCTAGCCATGAAGTATGAGAAATTTGCGAAATTATGAGCCTGATTAGGGCAAATCCTAGACCTAACCCAGACCTAACATGCGTCATCCTCTAAAATATTTATCAAGACCAGGTTTAATCGACTGTTCAAGTGTGGTACCACATTACTACGTGATCCAAACCAGAAAAAACCCAGGATCTGTTCATCAAGTATGTGGAGAATGCGAAAGTATGTGTCTGATGAGGGCAAATCCCTGGCCTAACCTAGACATAACATGCGTTATCATCTAAAATATTGATCGAAACCAGGTTTAATGGACAGTTTCAGTTTGGTACCACATTACTACGTGATGCAATCCAGAAAAACCCCAGGATCTGTACAACTGGTATGTGAAGAATGCGAAAGTATGAGCCTGACGAGGGCATATCCCAGAACTATCCCAGACAAAACTTGCGTTATCATCTAAAATATTGACCGAAACCAGTTTTAATCGACTGTTTCAGTGTGGTACCACATTACTACGTGATCCAAACCAGAAAAAGCCCAGAATCTGGCCACCAACTATGAGAAATATGCGAAAGTACGAGCCTGATGAGAGCAAATCCCAGACCTAACCAAGACCTAACATGCGTTATTCTGTAAAATATTGATCGAAACCAGGTTTAATGGACTGTTTGAGTGTGGTACCACATTACTACGTGATCCAAACCAGAAAAAAGCCAGAATCTGTTCAACAAGTATGAGAAAAACGCGAAACTATGAGCCTGATGAGGGCAAATCCGAAACCTATCCCAGACATATCATGCGTTATCCTCCAAAATATTGATCGAAACCAGGTTTAATGGACTGTTTCAGTGTGGTACCACACTACTACGTGATCCAAACCTGAAAAAGCGAGGGATCTGTTCAACAAGTATGTGAAAAATGCGAAAATATGACCCTGATGAGGGCAAATCCCGGACCTATCCCAGACCTACCTTGCGTTATCCTCTAAAATATTGATCGAAACCAGGTTTAATTTACCGTTTCAGTGTGGTACCACATTACTACGTGATCCACTCCAGAAAAAGCCCAGGATCTAGCCATGGAGTATGAGAAATATGCGAAATTATGAGCCTGATTAGGGCAAATCCTAGACCTAACCCAGACCTAACATGCGTCATCCTCTCAAATATTTATCAAGACCAGGTTTAATCGACTGTTTCAGTGTGGTACCACATTGCTACGTGATCCAAACCAGATAAAACCCAGGATCCGTTCAACAAGTATGTGAAGAATGCGAAAGTATGTGTCTGATGAGGGAAAATCCCAGGCCTAACCTAGACATAACATGCGTTATCCTCTAAAATATTGATCGAAACCAGGTTTAATGGACAGTTTCAGTGTGGTACCACATTACTACGTGATCCAATCCAGCAAAACCCCAGGATCTGGCCATCAAGTTTTTTGAAATATGCGAAAGTACGAGCCTGATGAGAGCAAATCCCAGACCTAACCTAGACCTAACATGAGTTATTCTCTATAATATTCATCGAAGCCAGGTTTAATGGACTTTTTCAGTGTGGTACCACATTACTACGTGATCCAAACCAGAAAAAACCCAGGATCCGTTCAACAAGTATGTGAGGAATGCGAAAGTATGTGTATGATGAAGGAAAATCCCAGGCCTAACCTAGACCTAACTTGCGTTATCCTCTAAAACATTGATCGAAACCAGATTTAATGGACTGTTTCAGTGTGGTACCACATTAGTACATGATCCAAACCAGAATAAGCCAGGGATCTGTTCAACAAGTATGTGAAAAATGCGAAAGTATGACCCTGATGGGGGCAAATCCCAGGCCTAATCTAGACGTAACAAGCGTTATCCTCTAAAATATTGATCGAAACTAGGTTTAATGGACTGTTTCAGTGAGGTACCACATTACTACGTGATCCAAACCAGAAAAAGCCCAGAATCTGGCCATCAGCTATGAGAAATATGCGAAAGTACGAGCCTGATGAGAGCAAATCCCAGACCTAACCTAGACCTAACATGCGTCGTTCTCTAAAATATTGATCGAAACCAGGTTTAATGGACTGTTTCAGTGTGGCACCACATTACTACGTGATCCAAACCAGAAAAAACCTAGAATCTGTTCAACAAGTATGTGAAAAACGCGAAACTATGAGCCTGATGAGGGCAAATCCCAGACCTATCTCAGACATAACATGCGTTATCCTCTAAAATATTGATCGAAACCAGGTTTAATGGACTGTTTCAGTGTGGTACCACATTACTACGTGATCCAAACCAGAAAAAACCCAGGATCTGTTCTACAAGTATGTGAAAAACGCGAAACTATGAGCCTGATGAGGGCAAATCCCAGACCTATCCCAGACCACACATGCGTTATCCTCTAAAATATTGTTCGAAACCTGTTTTAATCGACTGTTTCAGTGTGGAACCACATTACTACGTGATCCAAACCAGAAAAAGCCCAGAATCTGGCCATCAGCTATGAGAAATATGCGAAAGTACGAGCCTGATGAGAGCAAATCCCAGACCTAACATAGACTTAACATGCGTCGTTCTCTAAAATATTGATCGAAACCAGGTTTAATGGACTGTTTCAGTGTGGCACCACATTACTACGTGATCCAAACCAGAAAAAACCCAGAATCTGTTCAACAAGTATGTGAAAAACGCGAAACTATGAGCCTGATGAGGGCAAATCCCAGACCTATCACATGGCCTCGATTCGAGTCATATGATCTACGGACTCATTTTCCGTGAGAAACTTAGATTATTCACCCTCGTGGTCGGGGTTCGTATCCAGCTTCCTCCGCAGCCTTAAGAGAGCGGAGAGTTCTCCGGTCTCGGGTAATTAAGAGGCAGCCGGACTTTAAACCGCCCCGTTGTTCCAGTGCAACGGATTTTTTTTTTTTTTGGAAGCGTATGTCGTCTTCCTCCACCGTTGTGGTACGCACCGAGGTCGAGGAGATTTTTCAGTTTCTCCGAACCTTCGAATCGCTTGATCCAGCGATTCGAGAACGGTGCCTTGCAGCGTTCTTATGGTTACCCGGGTTTCGCCCGCTGCATTTCTCGGACCGGTGATCACCCATCCGAAGCAGTGTCTGGCGCTATGAAACCCTCGTGCTTTATTCGACGAAATCTTGGTCGAATAATTTGGACCTATGCAACCGTGTCGATCAGAATTTCAATATTCTGATCAGTGCGAGATTTACATCGCACTCGTTTTACCGAACACTCGTACTTAGGCTGTGGCCGATGGCACTGTCCTCGGTACAACTGTACTGAACACGATACCGTGTTACGTTGAGGCGTGGTTCACATCAGCACTCGAAGTCGAGTTTTTGGCCTTTGACCTGAATTTGGCAGGCCGACGTCGTGAGGCATTCGAACGCCATTCTTCACGATTGTCGTACTCGTTATTCGGTAACGGTTTCTGGTCGCGAGCTTCCCAGGTTTGCTCAAAATGTAGCAAGGGATGGTGCCTCCCGCTGCACTTTTTACAGACATTGAGGCTCTGACACCGCTGCACCGTGTGGGTTGTGCCCAAGCATAGTATGCACCCCCGGCGGTTCTTTATGTATTGGCAGCGCATTTGAGCAGGCAATACCAAGAAGTTATCGCATTTCGATAACTCGTGCGGTCCAGAGCAGAACCCGCACGTTTCCTCCGAAACGGGGGTTGCCTGTACTTCGTCGTTGGGGTACCGCTCTTGT
Source organism: Colletes latitarsis (assembly GCF_051014445.1). NCBI lineage: Eukaryota > Metazoa > Arthropoda > Insecta > Hymenoptera > Colletidae > Colletes > Colletes latitarsis. The sequence continues at coordinate 9,280,246 of NC_135134.1, read as the reverse complement.
GGCTCTGCAGCCGAGTCGTTTTCCCTCACAACGTTATGGCTGCGCACCTTTTCTGAGACAGAGCTCGTGTCCCGAGCGGTGCCACGGTTACGTGTACTGTCCCTGGTTGCAGGTGCTAGGGCTTCCTCTCGACGATCTTCGTTCATCGCGAGAAGAGCGAGCGAATGGTTTTCGATGAACTTCCTTACGTCTTCGAACGTAGGATATTCTGTCGTAAGGTTCAACGCCCTCTGCCATTCCAGCTCTAATTTCGGGGTGAAATGGTGTTTCGCCCAGTGCGCGAGCAGCCAGTCTAACAGCTGCTCGGCGGTTCCTCTTTTTCGGAGGGCAGCAAGAGTTTCTGTGCAATCCACAGTTATCTGCTGCATACTGGCCAGATCGTTCAGATCAATCGGGTCCATAAACAGGAGCTTATCAAGCAGCTTTCCCGTGACCAGGCGTGGAAGGCCGTATTTTTCTTTCAGCTTTTTCCATGCTTCCGGGAAATTACGTCCGACGATCTCGAACGACGAAATCGTCACGAGAGCTGGTCCCTCTAAGCACGCATTCAGATGATACAGTTTCTGTACATCAGATAAAGATGCATTATTGACTACCCCGGAAGTGAATAGATCCTCGAAATGTTCCCATTCTCGAGGATCTCCTCCGAATTTGGGCAATCGTTGCTTCGGGAGCTCGATCGGCATGCTCATTTGTTGGACTTCCGGTGCCGCTGGTTTAGACTCAGCGGCGATTCGGTCCATTTCGGTGGTAACATAATTCTGGAATTCCTGGAATTCGTTTTCCACACCGAGGAGGTAGCCCGGCTTAAACAGCGCGTAGGCTTGTCTTTTCGCGGCGGGAACCATCCTACGCACGCTTGTATACAGGGCGCGTGTGTCCCGCCATAATTGTCTGGCGTAGTTGAGTTTTTCCTCAAGAAGTTTCTCTGAGTACTTCGCTCTGCCCATCTTTTTCAAGTTTGTGGTCAGCGTTCTGAGACGGTCGAACTCTTCGGTTAATTCCGTGAGTTGATCCTCAAGGTCAGACCGCGACAATTCTTCCGCTATCGCCATAGTGTATTTTATCGAGGATCAATCAACTCGATTTAAACTCTGTCGTGGTTAATTCTTCACGTACGAGAGTGTTCACTCTTTTCCCGTTCCAATCAACCTCGATTTGATCCGGCTCGAAGGACCTTATGTTAGGGGGAGGAGGTTTGAAAATACCTCGCCTAACGGGGGTCCGGATCTCGAGGGAAAGAACAGACGGAAAATAAGCGGTACAATTATAATTTTATTTTCGCTTGATCGCCTTATGCGACTAAGCCGTTTATTTCGTTAAATTTGACTCTTAAATACAGACGATAGAAGAAATTGGGAAAAAAACTCAGACGTCTGGCTGACGTCTAGAAAAACCCTCGCGTCGATCGGTCTGATGGCTCGCGTCGCGCTGTTATGGAATAGAAAGAGAGAGACGAATTTAGGCGTTAAATACCTGACAACGTTAGTCACGTTGTGTGTCTTACTCTTTTCTGCACGCTCCTGGTTTGTGCTTGTCGCACTCAGGAGCGGGAATCTCAGCCGCCGCGATACGCAGCTAAGCGAGTGGACTGTATATGTGAGCGTTCCCTTTAAATCGGGAATCGCTCTGTTATTGTTACGAGATCGGGGTTTGTATCCAGCTTCCTCCGCAGCCTTAAGAGAGCGGAGAGTTTTCTCCGGTCTCGGGTAATTAAGAGGCGGCCGAATTTAAAAACGTCCCGTTATCTAGTGAGATTTAATCTCATTACTTTGACGACTGCAACTCTTGATTGTCGCAGGAGAGGGTGAATAGAGGGAGGTTGTAAGGCTCCAACCGTCACCCAGTCCTCGGTCCCTTACCGTCTTCGTATGTGCGTACGGAACACAGTGTGGTGCAGTCTTTCAACGGCGTATTTGACGACTTACGTTGAGACTATCACACCACGGCGCTTTGTGAGTCGCGTTCTACGCACAGTAGCCGTACAGGACTGGCGGTCAGTGAACAGCGCTCTAGCAGGTCGCCGGAAGCTGGGCTTGGAATAACTCGTCCCAAGCTCCGACTGGAAGACGGCAAGTCCACTCAGGGTATACACGCCACGAAGGCCCCTATAGGTGGGAGCAAGACCGTTCGAAAATCAAGGGAGGATCGAGTTTTAATCTCGATGCCTCTCGCACGACCGCTGTTTGCAGCAATACGTGGAAAATTCGGGAACTCGATGATATCAACGAGTTTCCCGCAGTCTTTTAACCGGGTCGTACTCACGACCGAATCGATTAACTAGCTGATTCGACAAACGGAATTACACGGAGGTTACTGGTATGAATTTGCTTACGCAATCTAACCAGTAAAGCTACGGCTATACGTCGCTTGTCCGCTTAACGAAAGTTCGAATAACTCGAACTTTCGAATCTGCGATAGAATCAGCCGATGTGTCACAAAATGTTTCCTCAACGAAAGCTCGAATAACTCGAAGCGATTCGGAGATTTTGGGAATTCTGCGGAGCGTGATCGTTTACCGATGTGCTCAAGGCAGGATCCTGATTAAGAGTGACGGACGAGCACGAGCTGCCAAAAGTTACGCGTGAGAGGGGGAATCCTCCGACACGCGGCGCTGTCGCCGTGTCTTTCGTCTGTCTTTTTCTAACTTGTAAACGTACCTTTTCTCTGTACTCGTACGTTGAACTAATTGTTCGAACTCGTACGTTACTTGGTCGATCGCGTGACTTTCAGAAAAAACCCGAAAATTATGGTTTTTCTAGTCTATATTGTGTCGCGTAACGGACGCCGCGACCGAGAGTCCTCTGGTCGGTTACGTACCTCGAAATCAACACTGTTTAACGAATTTTATGTTATGTTCAAATACCTCGAATTAATGCGATATTTAAACAATGAGAAATATGTGAAAGTACGAGCCTGATGAGAGCAAATCCCAGAACTAACCAAGACCTAACATGCGTTATCTTCTAAAATATTGATCGAAACCAGGTTTAATGGACTGTTTCAGTGTGGTACCACATTACTACGTGATCCAATCCAGAAAAAGCCAGGGATCTGTTCAACAAGTATGTGAAAAATGCGAAAATATGACCCTGATGAGGGCAAATCCCGGACCTATCCCAGACCTAACATGCGTTATCCTCTAAAATATTGATCGAAACCAGTTTCAATCGACGGTTTCAGTTTGGGTAAACATTGCTACGTGATCCAAACCAGAAAAAAACCAGGTTCCGTTCAACAAGTATGAGAAATATGCGAAAGTATGAGCCTGCTGAGGGCAAATCCTAGTCCCAACCCAGACCTAACATGAGTTATTCTCTAAAATATTGATCCAAACCAGGTTTAATGGACTGTTTCAGTGTGGTACCACATTAGTACATGATCCAAACCAGAATAAGCCAGGGATCTGTTCAACAAGTATGTGAAAAACGCGAAAGTATGAGCCTGACGAGGGCAAATCCCAGAACTATCCCAGACATAACTTGCGTTATCATCTAAAATATTGACCGAAACCTGTTTTCATCGACTGTTTCAGTGTGGAACCACATTACTACGTGATCCAAACCAGAAAAAGCCCAGAATCTGGCCATCAGCTATGAGAAATATGCGAATGTACGAGCCTGATAAAAGCAAATCCCAGACCTAACCTAGACCTAACATGCGTCATTCTCTATTATATTGATCGAAACCAGGTTTAATGGACTGTTTCAGTGTGGCACCACATTACTACGTGATCGAAACATGAAAAAACCCAGAATCTGTTCAACAAGTATGTGAAAAACGCGAAACTATGGTCCTGATGAGGGCAAATCCCAGACCTATCTCAGACATAACATGCGTTACCCTCTAAAATATTCATCGGAACCAGGTTTAATTTACTGTTTCAGTGTGGTACCACATTAGTACGTGATCCAAACCAGAAAACGCCCAGAATCTGGCCATCAACTATGAGAAATATGCGAAAGTACGAGCCTGATGAGAGCAAATCCCAGAACTAACCAAGACCTAACATGCGTTATCTTCTAAAATATTGATCGAAACCAGGTTTAATGGACTGTTTCAGTGTGGTACCACATTTCTACGTGATCCAATCCAGAAAAAGCCAGGGATCTGTTCAACAAGTATGTGAAAAATGCGAAAATATGACCCTGATGAGGGCAAATCCCGGACCTATCCCAGACCTAACATGCGTTATCCTCTAAAATATTGATCGAAACCAGTTTCAATCGACGGTTTCAGTTTGGGTAAACATTGCTACGTGATCCAAACCAGAAAAAAACCAGGATCCGTTCAACAAGTATGAGAAATATGCGAAAGTATGAGCCTGCTGAGGGCAAATCCTAGTCCCAACCCAGACCTAACATGAGTTATTCTCTAAAATATTGATCCAAACCAGGTTTAATGGACTGTTTCAGTGTGGTACCACATTAGTACATGATCCAAACCAGAATAAGCCAGGGATCTGTTCAACAAGTATGTGAAAAACGCGAAAGTATGAGCCTGACGAGGGCAAATCCCAGAACTATCCCAGACATAACTTGCGTTATCATCTAAAATATTGACCGAAACCTGTTTTCATCGACTGTTTCAGTGTGGAACCACATTACTACGTGATTCAAACCAGAAAAAGCCCAGAATCTGGCCATCAGCTATGAGAAATATGCGAATGTACGAGCCTGATAAAAGCAAATCCCAGACCTAACCTAGACCTAACATGCGTCATTCTCTATTATATTGATCGAAACCAGGTTTAATGGACTGTTTCAGTGTGGCACCACATTACTACGTGATCGAAACATGAAAAAACCCAGAATCTGTTCAACAAGTATGTGAAAAACGCGAAACTATGGTCCTGATGAGGGCAAATCCCAGACCTATCTCAGACATAACATGCGTTATCCTCTAAAATATTGATCGAAACCAGGTTTAATGGACAGTTTCAGTGTGGTGCCACATTACTACGTGATCCAAACCGGAAAAAGCCTGGGATCTGTTCAACAAGTATGTGAAGAATGCGAAAGTATGAGCCTCACGAGGGCAAATCCCAGACCTATCCCAGACATAACTTGCGTTATCATCTAAAATATTGATCGAAACCAGGTTTAATGGACTGTTTCAGTGTGGTACCACATTGCTACGTGATCCAAACCAGAAAAACCCCAGGATCCGTTCAACAAGTATGTGAAGAATGCGAAAGTATGTGTCTGATGATGGCAAATCCCAGACCTATCTCAGACATAACATGCGTTATCCTCTAAAATATTGATCGAAACCAGGTTTAATGGACTGTATCAGTGTGGTACCACATTTCTACGTGATCCAAACCAGAAAAAAGCCCAGGATCCGTTCAACAAGTATGTGAAGAATTCGAAAGTATGTGTCTGATGAGGGAAAATCCCAGGCCTAACCTAGACCTAACATGCGTTACCCTCAAAAATATTGATCGAAACCTGTTTTAATCGACTGTTTCAGTGTGGTACCACATTAGTACATGGTCCAAACCAGAATAAGCTAGGGATCTGTTCAACAAGTAGGTGAAAAAGGCGAAACTATGAGCCTCACGAGGGCAAATCCCAGACCTATCCCAGACATAACTTGCGTTATCATCTAAAATATTGATCGAAACCAGGTTTAATGGACTGTTTCAGTGTGGTACCACATTGCTACGTGATCCAAACCAGAAAAACCCCAGGATCCGTTCAACAAGTATGTGAAGAATGCGAAAGTATGTGTCTGATGATGGCAAATCCCAGGCCTATCCCAGACATAACATGCGTTATCCTCTAAAATATTGATCGAAACCAGGTTTAATGGACTGCTTCAGTGTGATACCACATAACTACGTGATCCAAACCAGAAAAAAACCCAGGATCTGTACAACTAGTATGTGAAGAATGCGAAAGTATGAGCCTGACGAGGGCAAATCCCAGACCTATCCCAGACATAACTTGCGTTATCATCTAAAATATTGACCGAAACCTGTTTTCATCGACTGTTTCAGTGTGGAACCACATTACTACCTGATCCAAACCAGAAAAAGCCCAGAATCTGGCCATCAGCTATGAGAAATATGCGAATGTACGAGCCTGATAAAAGCAAATCCCAGACCTAACCTAGACCTAACATGCGTCATTCTCTATTATATTGATCGAAACCAGGTTTAATGGACTGTTACAGTGTGGCACCACATTACTACGTGATCGAAACATGAAAAAACCCAGAATCTGTTCAACAAGTATGTGAAAAACGCGAAACTATGGTCCTGATGAGGGCAAATCCCAGACCTATCTCAGACATAACATGCGTTATCCTCTAAAATACTGATCGAAACCAGGTTTAATGGACAGTTTCAGTGTGGTGCCACATTACTACGTGATCCAAACCAGAAAAAGCCTGGGATCTGTTCAACAAGTATGTGAAGAATGCGAAAGTATGAGCCTCACGAGGGCAAATCCCAGACCTATCCCAGACATAACTTGCGTTATCATCTAAAATATTGATCGAAACCAGGTTTAATGGACTGTTTCAGTGTGGTACCACATTGCTACGTGATCCAAACCAGAAAAACCCCAGGATCCGTTCAACAAGTATGTGAAGAATGCGAAAGTATGTGTCTGATGATGGCAAATCCCAGGCCTATCCCAGACATAACATGCGTTATCCTCTAAAATATTGATCGAAACCAGGTTTAATGGACTGCTTCAGTGTGATACCACATAACTACGTGATCCAAACCAGAAAAAAACCCAGGATCTGTACAACTAGTATGTGAAGAATGCGAAAGTATGAGCCTGACGAGGGCAAATCCCAGACCTATCCCAGACCTAACATGCGCCATTCTCTAAAATATTGATCGAAACCAGGTTTAATGGACTGTATCGGTGTGGTACCACATAACTACGTGATCCAAACCAGAAAATCCCAGGATCTGTACAACTAGTATGTGAAGAATGCGAAAGTATGAGCCTGATGAGGGCAAATCCCAGACCTATCTCAGACATAACATGCGTTATCCTCTAAAATATTGATCGAAACCAGGTTTAATGGACTGTATCAGTGTGGTACCACATTTCTACGTGATCCAAACCAGAAAAAACCCAGGATCCGTTCAACAAGTATGTGAAGAATTCGAAAGTATGTGTCTGATGAGGGAAAATCCCAGGCCTAACCTAGACCTAACATGCGCCATTCTCTAAAATATTGATCGAATCCATGTTTAATGGACTGTATCATTGTGGTACCACATTACTACGTGATCCAAAGCAGAAAAAACCAAGGATCTGGCCATCAGCTATGAGAAATATGCGAATGTACGAGCCTGATAAGAGCAAATCCCAGACCTAACCTAGACCTAACATGCGTCATTCTCTATTATATTGATCGAAACCAGGTTTAATGGACTGTTTCAGTGTGGCACCACATTACTACGTGATCCAGACATGAAAAAACCCAGAATCTGTTCAACAAGTATGTGAAAAACACGAAACCATGGTCCTGATGAGGGCAAATCCCAGACGTATCTCAGACATAACATGCGTTATCCTCTAAGGTAATGATCGAAACCAGGTTTAATGGACTGTATCAGTGTGGTACCACATTACTACGTGATCCAAACCAGAAAAAACCCGGGATCTGTTCAACAAGTATGTGGAGAATGCGAAAGTATGCGACTGATGATGGCAAATCCCAAACCTATCCCAGACATAACTTGCGTTATCATCTAAAATATTGACCGAAACCTGTTTTAATCGACTGTTTCAGTGTGGTACCACATTACTACGTGATCCAAACCAGAAAACGCCCAGAATCTGGCCATCAACTATGAGAAATATGCGAAAGTACGAGCCTGATGAGAGCAAATCCCAGAACTAACCAAGACCTAACATGCGTTATTCTCTGAAATATTGATCCAAACCAGGTTTAATGGACTGTTTCAGTGTGGTACCACATTAGTACATGATCCAAACCAGAATAAGCCAGGAATCTGTTCAACAAGTATGTGAAAAAGGCGAAAGTATGACCCTGATGAGGGCAAATTCCAGGCCTAACCTAGACCTAACATGAGTTATTCTCTAAAATATTGATCCAAACCAGGATTAACGGACTGTTTCAGTGTGGTACCACATTAGTACATGATCCAAACCAGAATAAGCCAGGGATCTGTTCAACAAGTATGTGAAAAAGGCGAAAGTATGACCCTGATGAGGGCAAATTCCAGGCCTAACCTAGACCTAACATGCGTTATCCTCTAAAATATTGATCGAAACTAGGTTTAATGGACTGTTTCAGTGTGGTACCACAGTACTACGTGATCCAAACCAGAAAAACCCAGGATCTAGCCATCAAGTATGAGAAATGTGCGAAAGTATGAGCCTGAGGAGGGCAAATCCTAGACCTAACCCAGACCTAACATGCGTTGTCCTCGAAAATATTTATCAAGGCCAGATTTAATTGAATGTTTCAGTGTGGTACCACATTACTACGTGATTCAATCCAGATAAAGCCAGGGGTCTGTTCAACAAGTATGTGAAAAATGCGAAGATATGACCCTGATGAGGGCAAATCCCGGACCTATCCCAGACCGAACTTGCGTTATCCTCTAAAATATTGACCGAAACCAGGTTTAATGGACTGTTTCAGTGTGGCACCACATTACTACGTGATCCAATCCAGAAAAAACCCAGACTCTGTTCAACAATTATGTGAAAAACGCGAACCCATGAGCCTGATGAGGGCAAATCCCAGACCTATCTCAGACATAACATGCGTTATCCTCTAAAATATTGATCGAAACCAGGATTAACGGACTGTTTCAGTGTGGTACCACATTAGTACATGATCCAAACCAGAATAAGCCAGGGATCTGTTCAACAAGTATGTGAAAAAGGCGAAAGTATGACCCTGATGAGGGCAAATTCCAGGCCTAACCTAGACCTAACATGCGTTATCCTCTAAAATATTGATCGAAACTAGGTTTAATGGACTGTTTCAGTGTGGCACCACATTACTACCTGATCCAAACCAGAAAAATACCCAGGATCTGATTAACAGGTATGTGTAGAACGCGAAAATATGTGTCTGATGAGGGCAAATCCCCGGCCTAAACTAGACATAACATGAGTTATCCTCTAAAATATTGATCGAAACCAGGTTTAATGGACTGTTTCAGTGTGGTACCATATTACTACGTGATCCAAACCAGAAAAAGCCAGGGATCTGTTCAACAAGTATGTGAAAAAAGCGAAGATATGACCCTGATGAGGGCAAATCCCGGACCTATCCCAGACCTAACTTGCGTTATCCTCTAAAATATTGATCGAAACCAGGTTTAATTTACTGCTTCAGTGTGGTACCACATTACTATGTGATCCAAACCAGAAGAAGCCCAGGATCTGTTCAACAAGTATCTGGAGAATGCGAAAGTATGTGTCTGATGAGGGCAAATCCCAGGCCTAACCTAGACATAACATGCGTTATCCTCTAAAATATTCATCGAAACCAGGTTTAATGGACAGATTCAGTGTGGTACCACATTACTACGTGATCCAAACCAGAAAAAACCCTGGATCCGTTCCATATGTATGTGAAGAATGCGAAAGGATGTGTCTGATGAGGGAAAATCCCTTGCCTATCCTAACCATAACATGCGTTATCCTCTAAAATATTGATCGAAACCAGGTTTAATTGAATGTTTCAGTGTGATACCACATTACTACCTGATCCAATCCAGAAAAAGCCCAGGATCTAGCCATCAAGTATGAGAAATATGCGATAGTATGAGCCCGCTGAGGGCAAATCCTAGACCTAACCCAGACCAAATATGCGCTATCCTCTAAAATACTGATCGAAACCAGGTTTAATGGACTGTTTCAGTGTGGTACCACATTACTACGTGATGCAAACCAGAAAAAGCCAGGGATCTGTTCAACAAGTATGTGAAAAATGCGAAGATATGACCCTGATGAGGGCAAATCCCGGACCTATCCCAGACCGAACTTGCGTTATCCTCTAAAATATTGATCGAAACCAGGTTTAATGGACTGTTTCAGTGTGGTACCACATTACTACGTGATCCAAACCAGAAAAACCCAGGATCTGTTCAACAAGTATGTGGAGAATGCGAAAGTATGTGTCTGATGATGGCAAATCCCAGGCCTAACCTAACCATAACATGCGTTATCATCTAAAATATTGACCGAAACCTGTTTTAATCGACTGTTTCAGTGTGGAACCACATTACTACGTGATCCAAACCAGAAAAAACCCAGGATCTGTTCAACAAGTATGTGGAGAATGCGAAAGTATGTGTCTGATGAGGGCAAATCCCAGACCTAACCTAGACCTAACATGCGTCATTCTCTAAAATATTAATCGAAACCAGGTATAATGGACTGTTTCAGTGTGGCACCACATTACTACGTGATCCAAACCAGAGTAAACCCAGGATCTGGTCAACAAGTATGTGAAGAATGCGAAAGCATGTGCCTGATGACGGCAAATCCCAGGCCTGTCCCAGACATAATATGCGTTATGCTCTAAAATATTGATCGAAACCAGGTTTTATGGACTGTTTCAGTGTGGTACCACATTACTACGTGATCCAAACCAGAAAGAGCCGGGGATCTGTTCAACAAGTATGTGAAAAATGCGAAGATATGACCCTGATGAGGGCAAATCCCGGACCTATCCCAGACCTAACTTGCGTTATCCTCTAAAATATTGATCGAAACCAGGTTTAATTTACTGTTTCAGCGTGGTGCCACATTACTACGTGATCCAATCCAGAAAAAGCCCAGGATCTAGCCATGAAGTATGAGAAATATGCGAAATTATGAGCCTGATTAGGGCAAATCCTAGACCTAACCCAGACCAAGCATGCGTTGACCTCTAAAATATTTATCAAGACCAGGTTTAACCGACTGTTTCAGTGTGGTACCACATTGCTACGTGATCCAATCCAGAAAAACCCAGGATCCGTTCAACAACTATGTGAAGAATGCGAAAGTATGTGTCTGACGAGGGAAAATCCCAGGCCTAATCTAGACCTAACATGCGTCACCCTCAAAAATATTTATCGAAACCTGTTTTAATCGACTGTTTCAGTGTGGTACCAGATAAGTACATGATCCAAACCAGAATAAGCCAGGGATCTGTTCAACAAGTATGTGAAAAAGGCGAAAGGATGACCCTGATGGGACAAATCCCGGACTTATCCCAGACCAAACTTGCGTTATCCTCTAAAATATTGATCGAAACCAGGTTTAATTTACTGCTTCAGCGTGGTACCACATTACTACGTGATCCAATCCAGAAAAAGCCCAGGATCTAGCCATGGAGTTTGAGAAATATGCGAAATTATGAGCCTGATTAGGGCAAATCCTAGACCTAACCCAGACCTAACATGCGTTATCCTCAAAAATATTGATCGAAACCAGGTTTAATTGAATGTTTCAGTGTGGTACCGCCTTACTACGTGATCCAAACCAGAAAAAACCCAGGATCCGTTCAACAAGTATGTGGAGAATGCGAAAGTATGTGTCTGATGAGGGAAAATCCCAGGCCTAACAAAGACCTAAGATGCGTTATCCTCAAAAATATTCATCGAACCCAGGTTTAATCGACTGTTTCAGTGTGGCACCACATTACTACCTGATCCAAACCAGAAAAATACCCAGGATCTGATTAACAGGTATGTGTAGAACGCGAAAATATGTGTCTGATGAGGGCAAATCCCCGGCCTAAACTAGACATAACATGCGTTATCCTCTAAAATATTGATCGAAACCAGGTTTAATGGACTGTTTCAGTGTGGTACCACATTGCTACGTGATCCAAACCAGAAAAAACCCAGGATCTGTTCAACAAGTATGTGGAGAATGCGAAAGTAAGTGTCTGATGATGGCAAATCCCAGGCCTATCCCAGACATAACATGCGTTATCCTCCAAAATACTGATCGAAACCAGGTTTAATGGACTGTTTCAGTGTGGTACCACATTACTACGTGATGCAAACCAGAAAAAGCCAGGGATCTGTTCAACAAGTATGTGAAAAATGCGAAGATATGACCCTGATGAGGGCAAATCCCGGACCTATCCCAGACCGAACTTGCGTTATCCTGTAAAATATTGATCGAAACCAGGTTTAATGGACTGTTTCAGTGTGGTACCACATTACTACGTGATCCAAACCAGAAAAAACCCAGGATCTGTTCAACAAGTATGTGGAGAATGCGAAGGTATGTGTCTGATGATGGCAAATCCCAGGCCTAACCTAACCATAACATGCGTTATCCTCTAAAATATTGATCGAAACCAGGTTTAATTGAATGTTTCAGTGTGATACCACATTACTACCTGATCCAATCCAGAAAAAGCCCAGGATCTAGCCATCAAGTATGAGAAATATGCGATAGTATGAGCCCGCTGAGGGCAAATCCTAGACCTAACCCAGACCTAACATGCGCTATCCTCTAAAATGTTTATCAAGACAAGATTTAATTGAATGTTTCAGTGTGGTACCACATTACTACGTGATCCAAACCAGAAAAAACCCAGGATCTGTTCAACAAGTATGTGGAGAATGCGAAAGTATGTGTCTGATGAGGGCAAATCCCAGGCCTAACCTAACCATAACATGCGTTATCCTCTAAAACATTGATCTAAACCAGGTTTAATTCAATGTTTCAGTGTGATACCACATTACTACCTGATCCAATCCAGAAAAAGCCCAGGATCTAGCCATCAAGTATGAGAAATATGCGATAGTATGAGCCCGCTGAGGGCAAATACTAGACCTAACCCAGACCTAACATGCGCTATCCTCTAAAATGTTTATCAAGACAAGATTTAATTGAATGTTTCAGTGTGGTACCACATTACTACGTGATCCAAACCAGAAAAAACCCAGGATCTGTTCAACAAGTATGTGGAGAATGCGAAAGTATGTGTCTGATGAGGGCAAATCCCAGGCCTAACCTAACCATAACATGCGTTATCCTCTAAAACATTGATCTAAACCAGGTTTAATTCAATGTTTCAGTGTGATACCACATTACTACCTGATCCAATCCAGAAAAAGCCCAGGATCTAGCCATCAAGTATGAGAAATATGCGATAGTATGAGCCCGCTGAGGGCAAATACTAGACCTAACCCAGACCTAACATGCGTTATCCTCTAAAATATTTATCAAGACCAGATTTAATTGAATGTTTCAGTGTGGTACCACATTACTACGTGATCCAAACCAGAAAAAACCCAGGATCTGTTCAACAAGTATGTGAAAAATGCGAAAGTATGACCCTGATGAGGGCAATTCCCAGACCTAACCAAGACCTAACATTCGTTATTCTCTAAAATATTTATCAAGACCAGATTTAATTGAATGATTCAGTGTGGTACCACATTACTACGTGATCCAAACCAGAAAAAGCCCAGGATCTAGCCATGAAGTATGAGAAATATGCGAAATTATGAGCCTGATTAGGGCAAATCCTAGACCTAACCCAGACCTAACATGCGTTATCCTCTAAAATATTTATCAAGACCAGGTTTAATCGACTGTTTCAGTGTGGTTCCACATTGCTACGTGATCCAAACCAGAAAAAACCCAGGATCCGTTCAACAAGTATGTGAAGAATGCGAAAGTATGTGTCTGATGAGGCAAAATCCCAGGCCTAACCTAGACCTAACATGCGTTACCCACAAAAATATTGATCGAAACCTGGTTTAATGGACTGTTTCAGAATGGTACCTCATTACTACGTGATCCAAACCAGAAAAACCCAGGATCTGTACAACTAGTATGTGAAGAATGCGAAAGTATGAGCCTGACGAGGGCAAAGCCCAGACCTATCCCAGACATAACTTGCGTTATCATCTAAAATATTGACCGAACCCTGCTTTAATCGACTGTTACAGTGTGGTACCACATTACAACATGATCCAAACCAGAAAAAGCCCAGAATCTGGCCATCAACTATGAGAAATATGCGAAAGTACGAGCCTGATGAGAGCAAATCCCAGACCTAACCTAGACATAACATGCGTTATCCTCTAAAATATTGATCCAAATCAGGTTTTATGGACTGTTTCAGTGTGGTACCACATTAGTACATGATCCAAACCAGAATGAGCCAGGGATCTGTTCAACTAGTATGTGAAAAACGCGAAAGTATGACCCTGATGAACGCAAATCCCAGGCCTAACCTAATCCTAACGTGCGTCATCCTCTAAAATATTGATCGAAACTAGGTTTAGTGGACTGTTTCAGTGTGGTACCACATTACTACGTGATCCAAACCAGAAAAACCCAGAATCTGTTCAACAAGTATGTGAAAAACGCGAAACTATGAGCCTGAAGAGGGCAAATCCCAGACCTATCCCAGACATAACATGCGTTATCCTCTAAAATATTGATCAAAACCAGGTTTAATGGACAGTATCTGCGTGGTACCACATTACTACGTGATCCAAACCAGAAAAACCCAGAATCTGTTCAACAAGTATGTGAAAAACGCGAAACAATGAGCCTGAAGAGGGCAAATCCCGGACTTATCCCAGACCTAACTTGCGTTATCCTCTAAAATATTGATCGAAACCAGGTTTAATTTACTGTATCAGTGTGGTACCACATTGCTACGTGATCCAAACCAGAAAAAACCCAGGATCCGTTCAACAAGTATGTGATGAATGCGAAAGTATGTGTCTGATGAGGGAAAATCCCAGGCCTAACCTAGACCTAACATGCGTTACCCTCAAAGATATTGATCGAAACCAGGTTTAATGGACTGTTTCAGTGTGGTACCACATTACTACGTGATCCAAACCAGAAAAACACAGGATCTGTACAACAAGTAAGTGAAAAACGCGAAACTATGAGCCTGATGAGGGCAAATCCCAGACCTATCCCAGACTTAACATGCGTTATCCTGTAAAATATTGATCGAAACCAGGTTTAATGGACTGTTTCAGTGTGGTACCACATTACTGCGTGATCCAAACCAGAAAAACCCAGGATCTGATCAACAAGTATGTGAAAAACGCGAAACTATGAGCCTGATGAGGGCAAATCCCAGACCTATCCCAGACATAACATGCGTTATCCTCTAAAATATTGATCGAAACCAGGTTTAATGGACTGTTTCAGTGTGGTACCACATTACTACGTGATCCAATCCAGAAAAAGCCCAGGATCTAGCCATGAAGTATGAGAAATATGCGAAATTAGGAGCCTGATTAGGGCAAATCCTAAACCTAACCCAGACCTAACATGCGTTATCCTCTAAAATATTTATCAAGACCAGGTTTAATCGACTGTTTCAGTGTGGTACCACATTACTACGTGATCCAAACCAGAAAAAGACCCAGGATCTGTACAACTAGTATGTGAAGAATGCGAAAGTACGAGCCTGATGAGAGCAAATCCCAGAACTAACCAAGACTTAACATGCGTTATCCTCTAAAATATTGATCGAAACCAGGTTTAATGGACTGTTTCAGTGTGGTACCACATTACTACGTGATCCAAACCAGAACAAAACCCAGGATCTGTACAACTAGTATGTGAAGAATGCGAAAGTGTGAGCCTGACGAGGGCAAAGCCCAGACCTATCCCAGACATAACTTGCGTTATCATCTAAAATATTGACCGAAACCTGCTTTAATCGACTGTTTCAGTGTGGTACCACATTACAACGTGATCCAAACCAGAAAAAGCCCAGAATCAGGCCATCAACTATCAGAAATATGCGAAAGTACGAGCCTGATGAGAGCAAATCCCAGACCTAACCTAGACATAACATGCGTTATCCTCTAAAATATTGATCCAAACCAGGTTTAATGGAATGCTTCAGTGTGGTACCACATTAGTACATGATCCAAACCAGAATGAGCCAGGGATCTGTTCAACAAGTATGTGAAAAACGCGAAAGTATGACCCTAATGAACGCAAATCCCAGGCCTAACCTAGTCCTAACGTGCGTCATCCTTTAAAATATTGATCGAAACTAGGTTTAGTGGACTGTTTCAGTGTGGTACCACATTACTACGTGATCCAAACCAGAAAAACCCAGGATCTGTACATCTGGTATGTGAAGAATGCGAAAGTATGAGCCTGGCGAGGGCAAATCGCAGACCTATCCCAGACATAACTTGCGTTATCAACTAAAATATTCACAGAAACCTGTTTTAATCGACTGTTTCAGTGTGGTACCACATTACTACGTGATCCAATCCAGAAAAAACCCAGGATCTAGCCATGAAGTATGAGAAATATGCGAAATTAGGAGCCTGATTAGGGCAAATCCTAGTCCTAACCCAGACCTAACATGCGTTATCCTCTAAAATATTTATCAAGACCAGGTTTAATCGACTGTTTCAGTGTGATACCACATTACTACGTGATCCAAACCAGAAAAAGACCCAGGATCTGTACAACTAGTATGTGAAGAATGCGAAAGTACGAGCCTGATGAGAGCAAATCCCAGACCTAGCCTAGACTCAACATGCGTTATCCTCTAAAATATTGATCAAAACCAGGTTTAATGGACTGTTTCAGTGTGGTACCACATTACTACGTGATCCAAACCAGAACAAAACCCAGGATCTGTACAGCTAGTATGTGAAGAATGCGAAAGTATGAGCCTGACGAGGGCAAAGCCCAGACCTATCCCAGACATAACTTGCGTTATCATCTAAAATATTGACCGAAACCTGCTTTAATCGACTGTTTCAGTGTGGTACCACATTACAACGTGATCCAAACCAGAAAAAGCCCAGAATCTGGCCATCAACTATGAGAAATATGCGAAAGTACGAGCCTGATGAGAGCAAATCCCAGACCTAACCTAGACATAGCATGCGTTATCCTCTAAAATATTGATCCAAACCAGGTTTAATGGAATGTATCAGTGTGGTACCACAGTAGTACATGATCCAAACCAGAAAAACACAGGATCTGTCCAACAAGTAAGTGAAAAACGCGAAACTATGAGCCTGATGAGGGCAAATCCCAGGCCTAACCTAGTCCTAACGTGCGTCATCCTCTAAAATATTGATCGAAACCAGGTTTAATGGACCGTTTCGGTGTGGTACCACATTACTACGTGATCCAAACCAGAAAAAAACCAGAATCTGTTCAACAAATATGTGAAGAATGCGAAAGTATGTGTCTGATGAGGGAAAATCCCAGGCCTAACCTAGACCTAACATGCGTTACCCTCAAAAGTATTGATCGAAACCTGGTTTAATGGACTGTTTCAGAATGGTACCACATTACTACGTGATCCAAACCAGAAAAACCCAGGATCTGTACAACTAGCATGTGAAGAATGCGAAAGTATGAGCCTGACGAGGGCAAAGCCCAGACCTATCCCAGACATAACTTGCGTTATCATCTAAAATATTGACCGAAAGCTTCTTTAATCGACTGTTTCAGTCTGGTACCACATTACAACGTGATCCAAACAAGAAAAAGCCCAGAATCTGGCCATCAACTATGAGAAATATGCGAAAGTACGAGCCTGATGAGAGCAAATCCCAGACCTCTCCCAGACCTAACATGCGTTGCCCTCTTAAATATTGATCGAAACCAGGTTTAATGGACAGTATCTGCGTGGTACCACATTACTACGTGATCCAAACCAGAAAAACCCAGAATCTGTTCAACAAGTATGTGAAAAATGCGGAACTATGAGCCTGAAGAGGGCAAATCCCGGACTTATCCCAGACCTAACTTGCGTTATCCTCTAAAATATTGATCGAAACCAGGTTTAATTTACTGTATCAGTGTGGTACCACATTACTACGTGATCCAATCCAGACAAAGCCCAGGATCGAGCCATGGAGTTTGAGAAATATGCGAAATTGTGAGCCTGATTAGGGCAAATCCTAGACCTAACCCAGACCTAACATGCGTTATCCTCAAAAATATTGATCGATACCAGGTTTAATTGAATGTTTCAGTGTGTTACCGCCTTACTACGTGATCCAAAGCAGAAAAAACCCACGATCCGTTCAGCAAGTATGTGGAGAATGCGAAAGTATGTGTCTGATGAGGGAAAATCCCAGGCCTAACAAAGACCTAACATGCGTTATCCTCAAAAATATTGATCGAACCCAGGTTTAATCGACTGTTTCAGTGTGTTACCACATTACTACCTGATCCAAACCAGAAAAATACCCAGGATCTGATTAACAGGTATGCGTAGAACGCGAAAATATGTGTCTGATGAGGGCAAATCCCCGGCCTAAACTAGACATAACATGCGTTAACCTCTAAAATATTGATCGAAACCAGGTTTAATGGACTGTTTCAGTGTGGTACCACATTACTACCTGATCCAATCCAGAAAAATACCCAGGATCTGATTAACAGGTATGTGTAGAACGCGAAAATATGTGTCTGATGAGGGCAAATCCCCACCCTAAACTAGACATAAGATGCGTTATCCTCTAAAATATTGATCGAAACCAGGTTTAATGGACTGTTTCAGTGTGGTACCACATTACTACGTGATCCAAACCAGAAAAATCCCAGGATCTGATTAACAAGTATGTGGAGAATGCGTAAGTATGTGTCTGATGTGGGCAACTCCCCGGCCTAAACTAGACATAACATGCGTTATCCTCTAAAATATTGATCGAAACCAGGTTTAATGGACTGCTTCAGTGTGGTACCACATTACTACCTGATCCAATCCAGAAAAATACCCAGGATCTGATTAACAGGTATGTGTAGAACGCGAAAATATGTGTCTGATGAGGGCAAATCCCCACCCTAAACTAGACATAAGATGCGTTATCCTCTAAAATATTGATCGAAACCAGGTTTAATGGACTGTTTCAGTGTGGTACCACATTACTACGTGATCCAAACCAGAAAAAACCCAGGATCTGTTCAACAAGTATGTGGAGAATGCGAAAGTATGTGTCTGATGATGGCAAATCCCAGGCCTAACCTAACCATAACATGCGTTATCCTCTAAAATATTGATCGAAACCAGGTTTAATTGAATGTTTCAGTGTGATACCACATTACTATCTGATCCAATCCAGAAAAAGCCCAGGATCTAGCCATCAAGTATGAGAAATATGCGATAGTATGAGCCCGCTGAGGGGAAATCCTAGACCTAACCCAGACCTAACATGCGCTATCCTCTAATATATTTATCTAGACAAGATTTAATTGAATGTTTCAGTGTGGTACCACATTACTACGTGATCCAAACCAGAAAAAACCCAGGATCTGTTCAACAAGTATGTGAAACATGCGAAAGTATGACCTTGATGAGGGCAATTCCCAGACCTAACCAAGACCTAACATGCGTTATTCTCTAAAATATTGATCGAAACCAGGCTTAATTTACTGTTTCAGTGTGGTACCACATTACTACGTGGTCCAATCCAGAAAAAGCCCAGGATCTAGCCATCAAGTATGAGAAATATGCGATAGTATGAGCCCGCTGAGGGCAAATCCTAGACCTAACCCAGACCTAATATGCGTTATCCTCTAAAATATTTATCAAGACCGGATTTAATTGAGTGTTTCAGTGTGGTACCACATTACTACGTGATCCAAACCAGAATAAACCCAGGATCTGGTCAACAAGTATGTGGAGAATGCGAAAGTATGTGCCTGACGAGGGCAAATCCCAGACCTATCCCAGACATAACATGCGTTATCCTCTAAAATATTGATCGAAACCAGGTTTAATCGACTGTTTCAGTGTGGTACCACATTACTACGTGATCCAAACCAGAAGAAAACCCAGGATCTGTACAACTAGTATGTGAAGAATGCGAAAGTATGAGCCTGACGAGGGCAATTCCCAGACCTAACCCAGACCTAACATGCGTTATTCTCTAAAATATTTATCAAGACCAGGTTTACGGACTGTTTCAGTGTAATACCACATTACTACCTGATCCAATCCAGAAAAAGCCAGGGATCTGTTCAACAAGTATGTGAAAAACGCGAAACTATGAGCCTGAAGAGGGCAAATCCCAGACCTATCCCAGACATAACATGCGTTATCCTCTAAAATATTGATCGAAACCAGGTTTAATGGACTGTTTCAGTGTGGTACCACATTACTACGTGATCCAAACCAGAAAAAACCCAGGATCTGTTCAACAAGTATGTGGAGAATGCGAAAGTATCTGTCTGATGAGGGAAAATTCCAGGCCTAACCTAGACCTAACATGCGTTACCCTCAAAAATATTGATCGAAACCTGGTTTAATGGACTGTTTCAGTGTGGTACCACATTACTACGTGATCCAAATCAGAAAAAACCCAGGATCTGATTAACAAGTATGTGGAGAATGCGTAAGTATGTGTCTGATGTGGGCAACTCCCAGGCCCAACCTAGACATAACATGCGTTATCCTCTAAAATATTGATCGAAACCAGGTTGAATGGACTGTTTCAGTGTGGTACCACATTACTACGTGATCCAAACCAGAATAAACCCAGGATCTGGTCAACAAGTATGTGGAGAATGCGAAAGTATGAGCCTGACGAGGGCAAATCCCAGACCTATCCCAGACATAACATGCGCTATCCTCTAAAATATTGATCGAAACCAGGTTTAATGGACTGTTTCAGTGTGGTACCACATTACTACGTGATCCAAACCAGAAAAAACCCAGGATCTGTTCAACAAGTATGTGGAGAATGCGAAAGTATGTGTCTGATGATGGCAAATCCTAGACCTAACCCTGACCTAACATGCGTTATCCTCTAAAATATTGATCCAAACCAGGTTTAATGGAATGTATCAGTGTGGTACCACAGTAGTACATGATCCAAACCAGAAGAAAACCCAGGATCTGTACAACTAGTATGTGAAGAATGCGAAAGTATGAGCCTGACGAGGGCAAATCCCAGAACTAACCAAGACTTAACATGCGTTATCCTCTAAAATATTGATCGAAACCAGGTTTAATGGACTGTTTCAGTGTGGTACCACATTACTACGTGATCCAAACCAGAAAAAACCCAGGATCTGTTCAACAAGTATGTGGAGAATGCGAAAGTATGTGTCTGATGAGGGAAAATTCCAGGCCTAACAAAGACCTAACATGCGTTATCCTCAAAAATATTGATCGAACCCAGGTTTAATCGACTGTTTCAGTGTGGTACCACATTACTACCTGATCCAAACCAGAAACATACCCAGGATCTGATTAACAGGTATGTGTAGAACGCGAAAATATGTGTCTGATGAGGGCAAATCCCCGGCCTAAACTACACATAACATGCGTTATCCACTAAAATATTGATCGAAACCAGGTTTAATGGACTGTTTCAGTGTGGTACCACATTACTACGTGATCCAATCCAGAAAAAGCCCAGGATCTAGCCATGAAGTATGAGAAATATGCGAAATTAGGAGCCTGATTAGGGCAAATCCTAGACCTAACCCAGACCTAACATGCGTTATCCTCTAAAATATTGATCGAAACCAGGTTCAATGGACTGTTTCAGTGTGGTACCACATTACTACGTGATCCAAACCCGAAGAAAACCCAGGATCTGTACAACTAGTATGTGAAGAATGCGAAAGTATGAGCCTGACGAGGGCAAATCCCAGAACTAACCAAGACTTAACATGCGTTATCCTCTAAAATATTGATCGAAACCAGGTTTAATGGACTGTTTCAGTGTGGTACCACATTACTACGTGATCCAAACCAGAAAAAACCCAGGATCTGTTCAACAAGTATGTGGAGAATGCGAAAGTATGTGTCTGATGAGGGAAAATTCCAGGCCTAACCTAGACCTAACATGCGTTACCCTCAAAAATATTGATCGAAACCTGGTTTAATGGACTGTTTCAGTGTGGTACCACATTACTACGTGATCCAAATCAGAAAAAACCCAGGATCTGATTAACAAGTATGTGGAGAATGCGTAAGTATGTGTCTGATGTGGGCAACTCCCAGGCCCAACCTAGACATAACATGCGTTATCCTCTAAAATATTGATCGAAATCAGGTTTAATGGACTGTTTCAGTGTGGTACCACATTACTACCTGATCCAATCCAGAAAAAGCCCAGGATCTAGCCATCAAGTATGAGAAATATGCGATAGTATGAGCCCGCTGAGGGCAAATCCTAGACCTAACCCAGACCTAATATGCGTTATCCTCTAAAATATTTATCAAGACCGGATTTAATTGAGTGTTTCAGTGTGGTACCACACTACTACGTGATCCAAACCAGAAAAAACCCAGGATCTGTTCAACAAGTATGTGAAAAATGCGAAAGTATGACCTTGATGAGGGCAATTCCCAGACCTATCCAAGACCTAACATGCGTTATTCTCTAAAATATTGACCGAAACCAGGTTTAATGGACTGTTTCAGTGTGGTACCACATTACTACGTGATTCAATCCTGAAAAAGCCGGGGATCTGTTCAACAAGTATGTGAAAAATGCGAAGATATGGCCCTGATGAGGGCAAATCCCGGACCTATCCCAGACCGAACTTGCGTTATCCTCTAAAATATTGATCGAAACCAGGTTTAATTTACTGTTTCAGTGTGGTACCACATTACTACGTGATCCAATCCAGAAAAAGCCCAGGATCTAGCCATGAAGTATGAGAAATATGCGAAATTAGGAGCCTGATTAGGGCAAATCCTAGACCTAACCCAGACCTAACATGCGTAATCCTGTAAAATATTTATCAAGACCAGGTTTAATCGACTGTTTCAGTGTGGTACCACACTACTACGTGATCTAAACCAGAAAAAACCCAGGATCTGTTCAACAAGTATGTGAAGAATGCGAAAGTATGTGTCTGATGAGGGAAAATGCCAGGCTTAACCTAGACCTAACATGCGTTACCCTCAAAAATATTGATCGAAACCGGGTTTAATTGAATGTTTCAGTGTGATACCACATTACTACCTGATCCAATCCAGAAAAAGCCCAGGATCTAGCCATCAAGTATGAGAAATATGCGATAGTATGAGCCCGCTGAGGGCAAATCCTAGACCTAACCCAGACCTAACATGCGCTATCCTCTAAAATATTTATCAAGACCAGGTTTAATCGACTGTTTCAGTGTGGTACCACATTACTACGTGATCCAAACCAGAAGAAAACCCAGGATCTGTACAACTAGTATGTGAAGAATGCGAAAGTATGAGCCTGACGAGGGCAATTCCCAGACCTAACCCAGACCTAACATGCGTTATTCTCTAAAATATTTATCAAGACCAGGTTTAATGGACTGTTTCAGTGTGATACCACATTACTACCTGATCCAATCCAGAAAAAGCCAGGGATCTGTTCAACAAGTATGTGAAAAACGCGAAACTATGAGCCTGAAGAGGGCAAATCCCAGACCTATCCCAGACATAACATGCGTTATCCTCTAAAATATTGATCAAAACCAGGTTTAATGGACTGTTTCAGTGTGGTACCACATTACTACGTGATCCAAACCAGAAAAAACCCAGGATCTGTTCAACAAGTATGTGGAGAATGCGAAAGTAAGTGTCTGATGAGGGAAAATTCCAGGCCTAACCTAGACCTAACATGCGTTACCCTCAAGAATATTGATCGAAACCTGGTTTAATGGACTGTTTCAGTGAGGTACCACATTACTACGTGATCCATATCAGAAAAAACCCAGGATCTGATTAACAAGTATGTGGAGAATGCGTAAGTATGTGTCAGATGTGGGCAACTCCCAGGCCCAACCTAGACATAACATGCGTTATCCTCTAAAATATTGATCGAAACCAGGTTTAATGGACTGTTTCAGTGTGGTACCACATTACTACGTGATCCAAACCAGAATAAACCCAGGATCTGGTCAACAAGTATGTGGAGAGTGCGAAAGTATGAGCCTGACGAGGGCATATCCCAGACCTATCCCAGACATAACATGCGTTATCCTCTAAAATATTGATCGAAACCAGGTTTAATGGACTGTTTCAGTGTGGTACCACATTACTACGTGATCCAATCCAGAAAAAGCCCAGGATCTAGCCATGAAGTATGAGAAATATGCGAAATTAGGAGCCTGATTAGGGCAAATCCTAGACCTAACCCAGACCTAACTTGCGTTATCCTCTAAAATATTTATCAAGACCAGGTTTAATCGACTGTCTCAGTGTGGTACCACATTACTACGTGATCCAAACCAGAAGAAAACCCAGGATCTGTACAACTAGTATGTGAAGAATGCGAAAGTATGAGCCTGTAGAGGGCAAATCCCAGAACTAACCAAGACTTAACATGCGTTATCCTCTAAAATATTGATCGAAACCAGGTTTAATGGACTGTTTCAGTGTGGTACCACATTACTACGTGATCCAAACCAGAAAAAACCCAGGATCTGTTCAACAAGTATGTGGAGAATGCGAAAGTATGTGTCTGATGAGGGAAAATTCCAGGCCTAACCTAGACATAACATGCGTTATCCTCTAGAATATTGATCGAAACCAGGTTTAATTGAATGTTTCAGTGTGATACCACATTACTACCTGATCCAATCCAGAAAAAGCCCAGGATCTAGCCATGAAGTATGAGAAATATGCGATAGTATGAGCCCGCTGAGGGCAAATCCTAGACCTAACCCAGACCTAATATGCGTTATCCTCTAAAATATTTATCAAGACCGGATTTAATTGAATGTTTCAGTGTGGTACCACATTACTACGTGATCCAAACCAGAAAAAACCCAGGATCTGTTCAACAAGTATGTGAAAAATGCGAAAGTATGACCTTGATGAGGGCAATTCCCAGACCTATCCAAGACCTAACATGCGTTATTCTCTAAAATATTGACCGAAACCAGGTTTAATGGACTGTTTCAGTGTGGAACCACATTACTACGTGATTCAATCCAGAAAAAGCCGGGGATCTGTTCAACAAGTATGTGAAAAATGCGAAGATATGGCCCTGATGAGGGCAAATCCCGGACCTATCCCAGACCGAACTTGCGTTATCCTCTAAAATATTGATCGAAACCAGGTTTCATTTACTGTTTCAGTGTGGTACCACATTACTACGTGATCCAATCCAGAAAAAGCCCAGGATCTAGCCATGAAGTATGACAAATATGCGAAATTAGGAGCCTGGTTAGGGCAAATCCTAGACCTAACCCAGACCTAACATGCGTAATCCTGTAAAATATTTATCAAGACCAGGTTTAATCGACTGTTTCAGTGTGGTACCACATTACTACGTGATCCAAACCAGAAGAAAACCCAGGATCTGTACAACTAGTATGTGAAGAATGCGAAAGTATGAGCCTGACGAGGGCAATTCCCAGACCTAACCCAGACCTAACATGCGTTATTCTCTAAAATATTTATCAAGACCAGGTTTAATGGACTGTTTCAGTGTGATACCACATTACTACCTGATCCAATCCAGAAAAAGCCAGGGATCTGTTCAACAAGTATGTGAAAAACGCGAAACTATGAGCCTGAAGAGGGCAAATCCCAGACCTATCCCAGACATAACATGCGTTATCCTCTAAAATATTGATCAAAACCAGGTTTAATGGACTGTTTCAGTGTGGTACCACATTACTACGTGATCCAAATCAGAAAAAACCCAGGATCTGATTAACAAGTATGTGGAGAATGCGTAAGTATGTGTCTGATGTGGGCAACTCCCAGGCCCAACCTAGACATAACATGCGTTATCCTCTAAACTATTGATCGAAACCAGGTTTAATGGACTGTTTCAGTGTGGTACCACATTACTACGTGATCCAAACCAGAAAAAACCCAGGATCTGTTCAACAAGTATGTGGAGAATGCGAAAGTATGTGTCTGATGATGGCAAATCCCAGGCCTAACCCAACCATAACATGCGTTATCCTCTAAAATATTGATCGAAACCAGGTTTAATTGAATGTTTCAGTGTGATACCACATTACTGCGTGATCCAAACCAGAATAAACCCAGGATCTGGTCAACAAGTATGTGGAGAATGCGAAAGTATGAGTCTGACGAGGGCAAGTCCCAGACCTATCCCAGACATAACATGCGTTATCCTCTAAAATATTGATCGAAACCAGGTTTAATGGACTGTTTCAGTGTGGTACCACATTACTACGTGATCCAAACCAGAAAAAACCCAGGATCTGTTCAACAAGTATGTGGAGAATGCGAAAGTATGTGTCTGATGATGGCAAATCCCAGGCCTAACCCAACCATAACATGCGTTATCCTCTAAAATATTGATCGAAACCAGGTTTAATTGAATGTTTCAGTGTGATACCACATTACTACGTGATCCAAACCAGAATAAACCCAGGATCTGGTCAACAAGTATGTGGAGAATGCGAAAGTATGAGCCTGACGAGGGCAAGTCCCAGACCTATCCCAGACATAACATGCGTTATCCTCTAAAATATTGATCGAAACCAGGTTTAATGGACTGTTTCAGTGTGGTACCACATTACTACGTGATCCAAACCAGAAAAAACCCAGGATCTGTTCAACAAGTATGTGGAGAATGCGAAAGTATGTGTCTGATGATGGCAAATCCCAGGCCTAACCCAACCATAACATGCGTTATCCTCTAAAATATTGATCGAAACCAGGTTTAATTGAATGTTTCAGTGTGATACCACATTACTACCTGATCCAATCCAGAAAAAGCCCAGGATCTAGCCATCAAGTATGAGAAATATGCGATAGTATGAGCCCGCTGAGGGCAAATCCTAGACCTAACCCAGACCTAACATGCGCTATCCTCTAAAATATTTATCAAGACCAGGTTTAATGGACTGTTTCAGTGTGATACCACATTACTACCTGATCCAATCCAGAAAAAGCCAGGGATCTGTTCAACAAGTATGTGAAAAACGCGAAACTATGAGCCTGAAGAGGGCAAATCCCAGACCTATCCCAGACATAACATGCGTTATCCTCTAAAATATTGATCAAAACCAGGTTTAATGGACTGTTTCAGTGTGGTACCACATTACTACGTGATCCAAACCAGAAAAAACCCAGGATCTGTTCAACAAGTATGTGGAGAATGCGAAAGTATGTGTCTGATGATGGCAAATCCCAGGCCTATCCCAGACATACTATGCGTTGTTCTCTAAAATATTGACCGAAACCAAGTTTAATGGACTGTTTCAGTGTGGTACCACATTACTACGTCATCCAAACCAGAAAACGTCCAGAAACTGGCCATCAACTATGAGAAATATGCGAAAGACCGAGCCTGATCAGAGCAAATCCCAGAACTAACCAAGACCTAACATGCGTTATCTTCTAAAATATTGATCGAAACCAGGTTTAATGGACTGTTTCAGTGTGGTACCACATTACTACGTGATCCAAATCAGAAAAAACCCAGGATCTGATTAACAAGTATGTGGAGAATGCGTAAGTATGTGTCTGATGTGGGCAACTCCCAGGCCCAACCTAGACATAACATGCGTTATCCTCTAAAATATTGATCGAAACCAGGTTTAATGGACTGTTTCAGTGTGGTACCACATTACTACGTGATCCAAACCAGAATAATCCCAGGATCTGGTCAACAAGTATGTGGAGAATGCGAAAGTATGAGCCTGACGAGGGCAAATCCCAGACCTATCCCAGACATAACATGCGCTATCCTCTAAAATATTGATCGAAACCAGGTTTAATGGACTGTTTCAGTGTGGTACCACATTACTACGTGATCCAAACCAGAAAAAACCCGGGATCTGTTGAACAAGTATGTGGAGAATGCGAAAGTATGTGTCTGATGATGGCAAATCCCAGGCCTAACCCAACCATAACATGCGTTATCTTCTAAAATATTGATCGAAACCAGGTTTAATTGAATGTTTCAGTGTGATACCACATTACTACCTGATCCAATCCAGAAAAAGCCCAGGATCTAGCCATCAAGTATGAGAAATATGCGATAGTATGAGCCCGCTGAGGGCAAATCCTAGACCTAACCCAGACCTAACATGCGCTATCCTCTAAAATATTTATCAAGACCAGGTTTAATGGACTGTTTCAGTGTGGTTCCCCATTACTACGTGATCCAAACCAGAAAAAACCCAGGATCTGTTCAACAAGTATGTGGAGAATGCGAAAGTATGTGTCTGATGATGGCAAATCCCAGGCCTATCCCAGACATAACATGCGTTATCCTCTAAAATATTGACCGAAACCTGTTTTAATCGACTGTTTCAGTGAGGAACCACATTACTACGTGATCCAATCCAGAAAAAGCCCAGGATCTAGCCATGAAGTATGAGAAATATGCGAAATTAGGAGCCTGATTAGGGCAACTCCTAGACCTAACCCAGACCTAACATGCGTTAACCTCTAAAATATTTATCAAGACCAGGTTTAATCGACTGTTTCAGTGTGGTACCACATTACTACGTGATCCAAACCAGAAGAAAACCCAGGATCTGTACAACTAGCATGTGAAGAATGCGAAAGTATGAGCCTGACGAGGGCAAAGCCCAGACCTATCCCAGACATAACTTGCGTTATCATCTAAAATATTGACCGAAAGCTGCTTTAATCGACTGTTTCAGTCTGGTACCACATTACAACGTGATCCAAACCAGAAAAAGCCCAGAATCTGGCCATCAACTATGAGAAATATGCGAAAGTACGAGCCTGATGAGAGCAAATCCCAGACCTAACCTAGACATAACATGCGTCATCCTCTAAAATATTGATCGAAACTAGGTTTAGTGGACTGTTTCAGTGTGGTACCACATTACTACGTGATCCAAACCAGAAAAAACCCAGAATCTGTTCAACAAGTATGTGAAAAACGCGAAACTATGAGACTGAAGAGGGCAAATCCCAGACCTCTCCCAGACCTAACATGCGTTGCCCTCTTAAATATTGATCGAAACCAGGTTTAATGGACAGTATCTGCGTGGTACCACATTACTACGTGATCCAAACCAGAAAAACCCAGAATCTGTTCAACAAGTATGTGAAAAATGCGGAACTATGAGCCTGAAGAGGGCAAATCCCGGACTTATCCCAGACCTAACTTGCGTTATCCTCTAAAATATTGATCGAAACCAGGTTTAATTTACTGTATCAGTGTGGTACCACATTACTACGTGATCCAATCCAGACAAAGCCCAGGATCGAGCCATGGAGTTTGAGAAATATGCGAAATTGTGAGCCTGATTAGGGCAAATCCTAGACCTAACCCAGACCTAACATGCGTTATCCTCAAAAATATTGATCGAAACCAGGTTTAATTGAATGTTTCAGTGTGTTACCGCCTTACTACGTGATCCAAAGCAGAAAAAACCCACGATCCGTTCAGCAAGTATGTGGAGAATGCGAAAGTATGTGTCTGATGAGGGAAAATCCCAGGCCTAACAAAGACCTAACATGCGTTATCCTCAAAAATATTGATCGAACCCAGGTTTAATCGACTGTTTCAGTGTGTTACCACATTACTACCTGATCCAAACCAGAAAAATACCCAGGATCTGATTAACAGGTATGTGTAGAACGCGAAAATATGTGTCTGATGAGGGCAAATCCCCGGCCTAAACTAGACATAACATGCGTTATCCTCTAAAATATTGATCGAAACCAGGTTTAATGGACTGTTTCAGTGTGGTACCACATTACTACCTGATCCAATCCAGAAAAATACCCAGGATCTGATTAACAGGTATGTGTAGAACGCGAAAATATGTGTCTGATGAGGGCAAATCCCCACCCTAAACTAGACATAAGATGCGTTATCCTCTAAAATATTGATCGAAACCAGGTTTAATGGACTGTTTCAGTGTGGTACCACATTACTACGTGATCCAAACCAGAAAAATCCCAGGATCTGATTAACAAGTATGTGGAGAATGCGTAAGTATGTGTCTGATGTGGGCAACTCCCAGGCCCAAACTAGACATAACATGCGTTATCCTCTAAAATATTGATCGAAACCAGGTTTAATGGACTGTTTCAGTGTGGTACCACATTACTACGTGATCCAAACCAGAATAAACCCAGGATCTGGTCAACAAGTATGTGCAGAATGCGAAAGTATGAGCCTGACGAGGGCAAATCCCAGACCTATCCCAGACATAACATGCGTTATCCTCTAAAATATTGATCGAAACCAGGTGTAATGGACTGTTTCAGTGTGGTACCACATTACTACGTGATCCAAACCAGAAAAAACCCAGGATCTGTTCAACAAGTATGTGGAGAATGCGAAAGTATGTGTCTGATGATGGCAAATCCCAGGCCTAACCTAACCATAACATGCGTTATCCTCTAAAATATTGATCGAAACCAGGTTTAATTGAATGTTTCAGTGTGATACCACATTACTATCTGATCCAATCCAGAAAAAGCCCAGGATCTAGCCATCAAGTATGAGAAATATGCGATAGTATGAGCCCGCTGAGGGGAAATCCTAGACCTAACCCAGACCTAACATGCGCTATCCTCTAATATATTTATCTAGACAAGATTTAATTGAATGTTTCAGTGTGGTACCACATTACTACGTGATCCAAACCAGAAAAAACCCAGAATCTGTTCAACAAGTATGTGGAGAATGCGAAAGTATGTGTCTCATGAGGGCAAATCCCAGGCCTAACCTAGACATAACATGCGTTATCCTCTAGAATATTGATCGAAACCAGGTTTAATTGAACGTTTCAGTGTGATACCACATTACTACCTGATCCAATCCAGAAAAAGCCCGGGATCTAGCCATCAAGTATGAGAAATATGCGATAGTATGAGCCCGCTGAGGGCAAATCCTAGACCTAACCCAGACCTAATATGTGATATCCTCTAAAATATTTATCAAGACCAGATTTAATTGAATGTTTCAGTGTGGTACCACATTACTACGTGATCCAAACCAGAAAAAACCCAGGATCTGTTCAACAAGTATGTGAAACATGCGAAAGTATGACCTTGATGAGGGCAATTCCCAGACCTAACCAAGACCTAACATGCGTTATTCTCTAAAATATTGATCGAAACCAGGCTTAATTTACTGTTTCAGTGTGGTACCACATTACTACGTGGTCCAATCCAGAAAAAGCCCAGGATCTAGCCATGAAGTATGAGAAATATGCGAAATTAGGAGCCTGATTAGGGCAAATCCTAGACCTAACCCAGACCTAACATGCGCTATCCTCTAATATATTTATCAAGACAAGATTTAATTGAATGTTTCAGTGCGGTACCACATTACTACGTGATCCAAACCAGAAAAAACCCAGAATCTGTTCAACAAGTATGTGGAGAATGCGAAAGTATGTGTCTGATGAGAGCAAATCCCAGAAGTAACCAAGACTTAACCTGCGTTATCCCCTAAAATATTGATCGAAACCAGGTTTAATGGACTGTTTCAGTGTGGTACCACATTACTACGTGATCTAAACCAGAAAAAACCCAGGATCTGTTCAACAAGTATGTGAAGAATGCGAAAGGATGTGTCTGATGAGGGAAAATGCCAGGCCTAACCTAGACCTAACATGCGTTACCCTCAAAAATATTGATCGAAACCAGGTTTAATGGACTGTTTCAGTGTGGTACCACATTACTACGTGATCCAAACCAGAAAACCCCAGGATCTGTTCATCAAGTATGCGAAAAACGCGAAACTATGAGCCTGACGAGGGCAAATCCCAGGCCTAACCTAGACCTAACATGCGTTACCCTCAAAAAGATTGATCGAAACCAGGTTTAATGGACTGTTTCAGTGTGGTACCACATTACTACGTGATCCAAACCAGAAAAACCCAGGATATGTACAACTAGTATGTGAAGAATGCGAAAGTATGAGCCTGACGAGAGCAAATCCCAGACCTATCCCAGACATAACTTGCGTTATCATCTAAAATATTCACAGAAACCTGTTTTAATCGACTGCTTCAGTGTGGTACCACATTACTACGTGATCCAATCCAGAAAAAGCCCAGGATCTAGCCATGAAGTATGAGAAAAATGCGAAATTAGGAGCCTGATTAGGGCAAATCCTAGACCTAACCCAGACCTAGCATGCGTTATTCTCTAAAATATTTATCAAGACCAGGTTTAATGGACTGTTTCAGTGTGATACCACATTACTACCTGATCCAATCCAGAAAAAGCCAGGGATCTGTTCAACAAGTATGTGAAAAACGCGAAACTATGAGCCTGAAGATGGCAAATCCCAGACCTATCCCAGACATAACATGCGTTATCCTCTAAAATATTGATCAAAACCAGGTTTAATGGACTGTTTCAGTGTGGTACCACATTACTACGTGTTCCAAACCAGAAACAACCCAGGATCTGTACAACTAGTATGTGAAGAATGCGAAAGTATGTGTCTGATGTGGGCAAATCCCAGGCCTAACCTAGACATAACATGCGTTATCCTCTAGAATATTGATCGAAACCAGGTTTAATTGAATGTTTCAGTGTGATACCACATTACTACCTGATCCAATCCAGAAAAAGCCCAGGATCTAGCCATCAAGTATGAGAAATATGCGATAGTATGAGCCCGCTGAGGGCAAATCCTAGACCTAACCCAGACCTAATATGCGTTATCCTCTAAAATATTTATCAAGACCGGATTTAATTGAATGTTTCAGTGTGGTACCACATTACTACGTGATCCAAATCAGAAAAAACCCAGGATCTGTTCAACAAGTATGTGAAAAATGCGAAAGTATGACCTTGATGAGGGCAATTCCCAGACCTATCCAAGACCTAACATGCGTTATTCTCTAAAATATTGACCGAAACCAGGTTTAATGGACTGTTTCAGTGTGGTACCACATTACTACGTGATTCAATCCAGAAAAAGCCGGGGATCTGTTCAACAAGTATGTGAAAAATGCGAAGATATGGCCCTGATGAGGGCAAATCCCGGACCTATCACAGACCGAACTTGCGTTATCCTCTAAAATATTGATCGAAACCAGGTTTAATTTACTGTTTCAGTGTGGTACCACATTACTACGTGATCCAATCCAGAAAAAGCCCAGGATCTAGCCATGAAGTATGAGAAATATGCGAAATTGGGAGCCTGGTTAGGGCAAATCCTAGACCTAACCCAGACCTAACATGCGTAATCCTGTAAAATATTTATCAAGACCAGGTTTAATCGACTGTTTCAGTGTGGTACCACACTACTACGTGATCCAAAACGGAAAAAAACCCAGGATCTGTACAACTAGTATGTGAAGGATGCGAAAGAATGAGCCTGACGAGGGCAAATCCCAGACCTATCCCAGACATAACTTGCGTTATCATCTAAAATATTGACAGAAACCTGTTTTAATCGACTGATTCAGTGTGGTACCACATTAGTACGTGATCCAAACCAGAAAAAGCCCAGAATCTGGTCATCAACTATGAGAACAATGCGAAAGTACGAGCCTGATGAGAGCAAATCCCAGAACTAACCAAGACTTAACATGCGTTATCCCCTAAAATATTGATCGAAACCAGGTTTAATGGACTGTTTCAGTGTGGTGCCACATTACTACGTGATCTAAACCAGAATAAACCCAGGATCTGGTCAACAAGTATGTGGAGAATGCGAAAGTATGAGCCTGACGAGGGCAAGTCCCAGACCTATCCCAGACATAACATGCGTTATCCTCTAAAATATTGATCGAAACCAGGTTTAATGGACTGTTTCAGTGTGGTACCACATTACTACGTGATCCAAACCAGAAAAAACCCAGGATCTGTTCAACAAGTATGTGGAGAATGCGAAAGTATGTGTCTGATGATGGCAAATCCCAGGCCTAACCCAACCATAACATGCGTTATCCTCTAAAATATTGATCGAAACCAGGTTTAATTGAATGTTTCAGTGTGATACCACATTACTGCGTGATCCAAACCAGAATAAACCCAGGATCTGGTCAACAAGTATGTGGAGAATGCGAAAGTATGAGTCTGACGAGGGCAGGTCCCAGACCTATCCCAGACATAACATGCGTTATCCTCTAAAATATTGATCGAAACCAGGTTTAATGGACTGTTTCAGTGTGGTACCACATTACTACGTGATCCAAACCAGAAAAAACCCAGGATCTGTTCAACAAGTATGTGGAGAATGCGAAAGTATGTGTCTGATGATGGCAAATCCCAGGCCTAACCCAACCATAACATGCGTTATCCTCTAAAATATTGATCGAAACCAGGTTTAATTGAATGTTTCAGTGTGATACCACATTACTACGTGATCCAAACCAGAATAAACCCAGGATCTGGTCAACAAGTATGTGGAGAATGCGAAAGTATGAGCCTGACGAGGGCAAGTCCCAGACCTATCCCAGACATAACATGCGTTATCCTCTAAAATATTGATCGAAACCAGGTTTAATGGACTGTTTCAGTGTGGTACCACATTACTACGTGATCCAAACCAGAAAAAACCCAGGATCTGTTCAACAAGTATGTGGAGAATGCGAAAGTATGTGTCTGATGATGGCAAATCCCAGGCCTAACCCAACCATAACATGCGTTATCCTCTAAAATATTGATCGAAACCAGGTTTAATTGAATGTTTCAGTGTGATACCACATTACTACCTGATCCAATCCAGAAAAAGCCCAGGATCTAGCCATCAAGTATGAGAAATATGCGATAGTATGAGCCCGCTGAGGGCAAATCCTAGACCTAACCCAGACCTAACATGCGCTATCCTCTAAAATATTTATCAAGACCAGGTTTAATCGACTGTTTCAGTGTGGTACCACATTACTACGTGATCCAAACCAGAAGAAAACCCAGGATCTGTACAACTAGTATGTGAAGAATGCGAAAGTATGAGCCTGACGTGGGCAATTCCCAGACCTAACCCAGACCTACCATGCGTTATTCTCTAAAATATTTATCAAGACCAGGTTTAATGGACTGTTTCAGTGTGATACCACATTACTACCTGATCCAATCCAGAAAAAACCCAGGATCTGTTCAACAAGTATGTGGAGAATGCGAAAGTATGTGTCTGATGATGGCAAATCCCAGGCCTAACCCAACCATAACATGCGTTATCCTCTAAAATATTGATCGAAACCAGGTTTAATTGAATGTTTCAGTGTGATACCACATTACTACGTGATCCAAACCAGAATAAACCCAGGATCTGGTCAACAAGTATGTGGAGAATGCGAAAGTATGAGCCTGACGAGGGCAAGTCCCAGACCTATCCCAGACATAACATGCGTTATCCTCTAAAATATTGATCGAAACCAGGTTTAATGGACTGTTTCAGTGTGGTACCACATTACTACGTGATCCAAACCAGAAAAAACCCAGGATCTGTTCAACAAGTATGTGGAGAATGCGAAGGTATGTGTCTGATGATGGCAAATCCCAGGCCTAACCCAACCATAACATGCGTTATCCTCTAAAATATTGATCGAAACCAGGTTTAATTGAATGTTTCAGTGTGATACCACATTACTACCTGATCCAATCCAGAAAAAGCCCAGGATCTAGCCATCAAGTATGAGAAATATGCGATAGTATGAGCCCGCTGAGGGCAAATCCTAGACCTAACCCAGACCTAACATGCGCTATCCTCTAAAATATTTATCAAGACCAGGTTTAATCGACTGTTTCAGTGTGGTACCACATTACTACGTGATCCAAACCAGAAGAAAACCCAGGATCTGTACAACTAGTATGTGAAGAATGCGAAAGTATGAGCCTGACGTGGGCAATTCCCAGACCTAACCCAGACCTACCATGCGTTATTCTCTAAAATATTTATCAAGACCAGGTTTAATGGACTGTTTCAGTGTGATACCACATTACTACCTGATCCAATCCAGAAAAAGCCAGGGATCTGTTCAACAAGTATGTGAAAAACGCGAAACTATGAGCCTGAAGAGGGCAAATCCCAGACCTATCCCAGACATAACATGCGTTATCCTCTAAAATATTGATCAAAACCAGGTTTAATGGACTGTTTCAGTGTGGTACCACATTACTACGTGATCCAAACCAGAAAAAACCCAGGATCTGTTCAACAAGTATGTGGAGAATGCGAAAGTATGTGTCTGATGATGGCAAATCCCAGGCCTATCCCAGACATACTATGCGTTGTCCTCTAAAATATTGACCGAAACCAGGTTTAATGGACTGTTTCAGTGTGGTACCACATTACTACGTCATCCAAACCAGAAAACGCCCAGAAACTGGCCATCAACTATGAGAAATATGCGAAAGACCGAGCCTGATCAGAGCAAATCCCAGAACTAACCAAGACCTAACATGCGTTATCTTCTAAAATATTGATCGAAACCAGGTTTAATGGACTGTTTCAGTGTGGTACCACATTACTACGTGATCCAAATCAGAAAAAACCCAGGATCTGATTAACAAGTATGTGGAGAATGCGTAAGTATGTGTCTGATGTGGGCAACTCCCAGGCCCAACCTAGACATAACATGCGTTATCCTCTAAAATATTGGTCGAAACCAGGTTTAATGGACTGTTTCAGTGTGGTACCACATTACTACGTGATCCAAACCAGAATAATCCCAGGATCTGGTCAACAAGTATGTGGAGAATGCGAAAGTATGAGCCTGACGAGGGCAAAGCCCAGACCTATCCCAGACATAACATGCGCTATCATCTAAAATAATGACCGAAAGCTGCTTTAATCGACTGTTTCAGTCTGGTACCACATTACAACGTGATCCAAACCAGAAAAAGCCCAGAATCTGGCCATCAACTATGAGAAATATGTGAAAGTACGAGCCTGATGAGAGCAAATCCCAGACCTAACCTAGACATAACATGCGTCATCCTCTAAAATATTGATCGAAACTAGGTTTAGTGGACTGTTTCAGTGTGGTACCACATTACTACGTGATCCAAACCAGAAAAAACCCAGAATCTGTTCAACAAGTATGTGAAAAACGCGAAACTATGAGACTGAAGAGGGCAAATCCCAGACCTCTCCCAGACCTAACATGCGTTGCCCTCTTAAATATTGATCGAAACCAGGTTTAATGGACAGTATCTGCGTGGTACCACATTACTACGTGATCCAAACCAGAAAAACCCAGAATCTGTTCAACAAGTATGTGAAAAATGCGGAACTATGAGCCTGAAGAGGGCAAATCCCGGACTTATCCCAGACCTAACTTGCGTTATCCTCTAAAATATTGATCGAAACCAGGTTTAATTTACTGTATCAGTGTGGTACCACATTACTGCGTGATCCAATCCAGACAAAGCCCAGGATCGAGCCATGGAGTTTGAGAAATATGCGAAATTGTGAGCCTGATTAGGGCAAATCCTAGACCTAACCCAGACCTAACATGCGTTATCCTCAAAAATATTGATCGAAACCAGGTTTAATCGACTGTTTCAGTGTGTTACCACATTACTACCTGATCCAAACCAGAAAAATACCCAGGATCTGATTAACAGGTATGTGTAGAACGCGAAAATATGTGTCTGATGAGGGCAAATCCCCGGCCTGAACTAGACATAACATGCGTTATCCTCTAAAATATTGATCGAAACCAGGTTTAATGGACTGTTTCAGTGTGGTACCACATTACTACCTGATCCAATCCAGAAAAATACCCAGGATCTGATTAACAGGTATGTGTAGAACGCGAAAATATGTGTCTGATGAGGGCAAATCCCCACCCTAAACTAGACATAAGATGCGTTATCCTCTAAAATATTGATCGAAACCAGGTTTAATGGACTGTTTCAGTGTGGTACCACATTACTACGTGATCCAAACCAGAAAAATCCCAGGATCTGATTAACAAGTATGTGGAGAATGCGTAAGTATGTGTCTGATGTGGGCAACTCCCCGGCCTAAACTAGACATAACATGCGTTATCCTCTAAAATATTGATCGAAACCAGGTTTAATGGACTGCTTCAGTGTGGTACCACATTACTACCTGATCCAATCCAGAAAAATACCCAGGATCTGATTAACAGGTATGTGTAGAACGCGAAAATATGTGTCTGATGAGGGCAAATCCCCACCCTAAACTAGACATAAGATGCGTTATCCTCTAAAATATTGATCGAAACCAGGTTTAATGGACTGTTTCAGTGTGGTACCACATTACTACGTGATCCAAACCAGAAAAATCCCAGGATCTGATTAACAAGTATGTGGAGAATGCGTAAGTATGTGTCTGATGTGGGCAACTCCCAGGCCCAAACTAGACATAACATGCGTTATCCTCTAAAATATTGATCGAAACCAGGTTTAATGGACTGTTTCAGTGTGGTACCACATTACTACGTGATCCAAACCAGAATAAACCCAGGATCTGGTCAACAAGTATGTGCAGAATGCGAAAGTATGAGCCTGACGAGGGCAAATCCCAGACCTATCCCAGACATAACATGCGTTATCCTCTAAAATATTGATCGAAACCAGGTGTAATGGACTGTTTCAGTGTGGTACCACATTACTACGTGATCCAAACCAGAAAAAACCCAGGATCTGTTCAACAAGTATGTGGAGAATGCGAAAGTATGTGTCTGATGATGGCAAATCCCAGGCCTAACCTAACCATAACATGCGTTATCCTCTAAAATATTGATCGAAACCAGGTTTAATTGAATGTTTCAGTGTGATACCACATTACTATCTGATCCAATCCAGAAAAAGCCCAGGATCTAGCCATCAAGTATGAGAAATATGCGATAGTATGAGCCCGCTGAGGGGAAATCCTAGACCTAACCCAGACCTAACATGCGCTATCCTCTAATATATTTATCTAGACAAGATTTAATTGAATGTTTCAGTGTGGTACCACATTACTACGTGATCCAAACCAGAAAAAACCCAGAATCTGTTCAACAAGTATGTGGAGAATGCGAAAGTATGTGTCTCATGAGGGCAAATCCCAGGCCTAACCTAGACATAACATGCGTTATCCTCTAGAATATTGATCGAAACCAGGTTTAATTGAACGTTTCAGTGTGATACCACATTACTACCTGATCCAATCCAGAAAAAGCCCGGGATCTAGCCATCAAGTATGAGAAATATGCGATAGTATGAGCCCGCTGAGGGCAAATCCTAGACCTAACCCAGACCTAATATGTGATATCCTCTAAAATATTTATCAAGACCAGATTTAATTGAATGTTTCAGTGTGGTACCACATTACTACGTGATCCAAACCAGAAAAAACCCAGGATCTGTTCAACAAGTATGTGAAACATGCGAAAGTATGACCTTGATGAGGGCAATTCCCAGACCTAACCAAGACCTAACATGCGTTATTCTCTAAAATATTGATCGAAACCAGGCTTAATTTACTGTTTCAGTGTGGTACCACATTACTACGTGGTCCAATCCAGAAAAAGCCCAGGATCTAGCCATGAAGTATGAGAAATATGCGAAATTAGGAGCCTGATTAGGGCAAATCCTAGACCTAACCCAGACCTAACATGCGCTATCCTCTAATATATTTATCAAGACAAGATTTAATTGAATGTTTCAGTGCGGTACCACATTACTACGTGATCCAAACCAGAAAAAACCCAGAATCTGTTCAACAAGTATGTGGAGAATGCGAAAGTATGTGTCTGATGAGAGCAAATCCCAGAAGTAACCAAGACTTAACCTGCGTTATCCCCTAAAATATTGATCGAAACCAGGTTTAATGGACTGTTTCAGTGTGGTACCACATTACTACGTGATCTAAACCAGAAAAAACCCAGGATCTGTTCAACAAGTATGTGAAGAATGCGAAAGGATGTGTCTGATGAGGGAAAATGCCAGGCCTAACCTAGACCTAACATGCGTTACCCTCAAAAATATTGATCGAAACCAGGTTTAATGGACTGTTTCAGTGTGGTACCACATTACTACGTGATCCAAACCAGAAAACCCCAGGATCTGTTCATCAAGTATGAGAAAAATGCGAAATTAGGAGCCTGATTAGGGCAAATCCTAGACCTAACCCAGACCTAACATGCGTTATTCTCTAAAATATTTATCAAGACCAGGTTTAATGGACTGTTTCAGTGTGATACCACATTACTACCTGATCCAATCCAGAAAAAGCCAGGGATCTGTTCAACAAGTATGTGAAAAACGCGAAACTATGAGCCTGAAGATGGCAAATCCCAGACCTATCCCAGACATAACATGCGTTATCCTCTAAAATATTGATCAAAACCAGGTTTAATGGACTGTTTCAGTGTGGTACCACATTACTACGTGATCCAAACCAGAAACAACCCAGGATCTGTTCAACAAGTATGTGGAGAATGCGAAAGTATGTGTCTGATGATGGCAAATCCCAGGCCTATCCCAGACATAACATGCGTTGTCCTCTAAAATATTGATCGAAACCAGGTTTAATGGACTGTTTCAGTGTGGTACCACATTACTACGTGATCCAATCCAGAAAAAGCCCAGGATCTAGCCATCAAGAATGAGTAATATGCGATAGTATGAGCCCGCTGAGGGCAAATCCTAGACCTAACCCAGACCTAATATGCGTTATCCTCTAAAATATTTATCAAGACCAGATTTAATTGAATGTTTCAGTGTGGTACCACATTACTACGTGATCCAAACCAGAAAAAACCCAGGATCTGTTCAACAAGTATGTGAAAAATGCGAAAGTATGACCTTGATGAGGGCAATTCCCAGACCTAACCCAGACCTAACATGCGTTATTCTCGAAAATATTTATCAAGACCAGGTTTAATGGACTGTTTCAGTGTGATACCACATTACTACCTGATCCAATCCAGAAAAAGCCAGGGATCTGTTCAACAAGTATCTGGAAAACGCGAAACTATGAGCCTGAAGAGGGCAAATCCCAGACCTATCCCAGACATAACATGCGTTATCCTCTAAAATATTGATCAAAACCAGGTTTAATGGACTGTTTCAGTGTGGTACCACATTACTACGTGATCCAAACCAGAAAAAACCCAGGATCTGTTCAACAAGTATGTGGAGAAAGCGAAAGTATGTGTCTGATGATGGCAAATCCCAGGCCAATCCCAGACATACCATGCGTTGTCCTCTCAAATATTGACCGAAACCAGGTTTAATGGACTGTTTCAGTGTGGTACCACATTACTACGTCATCCAAACCAGAACACGCCCAGAAACTGGCAATCAACTATGAGAAATATGCGAAAGACCGAGCCTGATCAGAGCAAATCCCAGAACTAACCAAGACCTAACATGCGTTATCTTCTAAAATATTGATCGAAACCAGGTTTAGTGGACTGTTTCAGTGTGGTACCACATTACTACGTGATCCAAACCAGAAAAACCCAGGATCTGTTCAACAAGTATGTGAAAAACGCGAAACTATGAGCCTGATGAGGGCAAATCCGAGACCTATCCCAGACATAACATGCGTTATCCTCTAAAATATTGATCGAAACCAGGTTTAATGGACTGTTTCAGTGTGGTACCACATTACTACGTGATCCAATCCAGAAAAAGCCCAGGATCTAGCCATGAAGTATGAGAAATATGCGAAATTAGGAGCCTGATTAGGGCAAATCCTAGACCTAACCCTGACCTAACATGCGTTATCCTCTAAAATATTTATCAAGACCAGGTTTAATCGACTGTTTCAGTGTGGTACCACATTACTACGTGATCCAGACCAGAAGAAAACCCAGGATCTGTACAACTAGTATGTGAAGAATGCGAAAGTATGAGCCTGACGAGGGCAAATCCCAGAACTAACCAAGACTTAACATGCGTTATCCTCTAAAATATTGATCGAAACCAGGTTTAATGGACTGTTTCAGTGTGGTACCACATTACTACGTGATCCAAACCAGAAAAAACCCAGGATCTGTTCAACAAGTATGTGGAGAATGCGAAAGTATGTGTCTGATGAGGGAAAATTCCAGGCCTAACAAAGACCTAACATGCGTTATCCTCAAAAATATTGATCGAACCCAGGTTTAATCGACTGTTTCAGTGTGGTACCACATTACTACCTGATCCAAACCAGAAACATACCCAGGATCTGATTAACAGGTATGTGTAGAACGCGAAAATATGTGTCTGATGAGGGCAAATCCCCGGCCTAAACTACACATAACATGCGTTATCCACTAAAATATTGATCGAAACCAGGTTTAATGGACTGTTTCAGTGTGGTACCACATTACTACGTGATCCAATCCAGAAAAAGCCCAGGATCTAGCCATGAAGTATGAGAAATATGCGAAATTAGGAGCCTGATTAGGGCAAATCCTAGACCTAACACAGACCTAACATGCGTTATCCTCTAAAA
Organism: Colletes latitarsis; assembly: GCF_051014445.1. Taxonomy (NCBI): domain Eukaryota; kingdom Metazoa; phylum Arthropoda; class Insecta; order Hymenoptera; family Colletidae; genus Colletes; species Colletes latitarsis. The sequence continues at coordinate 9,238,017 of NC_135134.1, read as the reverse complement.
TATTGATCGAAACCAGGTTTAATGGACTGTTTCAGTGTGGTACCACATTACTACGTGATCCAAACCAGAAAAACCCAGGATCTGTTCAACAAGTATGTGAAAAACGCGAACCTATGAGCCTGAAGAGGGCAAATCCCTGGCCTAACCTAGACCTAACATGCGTTACCCTCAAAAATATTGATCGAAACCAGGTTTAATGGACTGTTTCAGTGTGGTACCACATTACTACGTGATCCAAACCAGAAAAACCCAGGATCTGTTCAACAAGTATGTGAAAAACGCGAAACTATGAGCCTGATGAGTGCAAATCCCAGACCTATCCCAGACATAACATGCGTTATCCTCTAAAATATTGATCGAAACCAGGTTTAATGGACTGTTAAAGTGTGGTACCACATTACTACGTCATCCAAACCAGAAAGCGCCCAGAATCTGGCCATCAACTATGAGAAATATGCGAAAGTACGAGCCTGATCAGAGCAAATCCCAGAACTAACCAAGACCTAACATGCGTTATCTTCTAAAATATTGATCGAAACCAGGTTTAATGGACTGTTTCAGTGTGGTACCACATTACTACGTGATCCAAACCAGAAATACCCAGGATCTGTTCAACAAGTATGTGAAAAACGCGAATCTATGAGCCTGATGAGGGCAAATCCCAGACCTATCCCAGACATAACATGCGTTATCTTCTAAAATATTGATCGAAACCAGGTTTAATGGACTGTTTCAGTGTGGTACCACATTACTACGTGATCCAATCCAGAAAAAGCCCAGGATCTAGCCATGAAGTATGAGAAATATGCGAAATTAGGAGCCTGATTAGGGCAAATCCTAAACCTAGCCCAGACCTAACATGCGTTATCCTCTAAAATATTTATCAAGACCAGGTTTAATCGACTGTTTCAGTGTGGTACCACATTACCACGTGATCCAAACCAGAAAAAGACCCCGGATCTTTACAACTAGTATGTGAAGAATGCGAAAGTAGCCTGATGAGAGCAAATCCCAGAACTAACCAAGACTTAACATGCGTTATCCTCTAAAATATTGATCGAAACCAGGTTTAATGGACTGTTTCAGTGTGGTACCACATTACTACGTGACCCAAACCAGAACAAAACCCAGGATCTGTACAACTAGTATGTGAAGAATGCGAAAGTACGAGCCTGATGAGAGCAAATCCCAGAACTAACCAAGACTTAACATGCGTTATCCTCTAAAATATTGATCGAAACCAGGTTTAATGGACTGTTTCAGTGTGGTACCACATTACTACGTGATCCAAACCAGAAATACCCAGGATCTGTTCAACAAGTATGTGAAAAACGCGAAACTATGAGCCTGATGAGGGCAAATCCCAGACCTATCCCAGACATAACATGCGTTATCCTCTAAAATATTGATCCAAACCAGGTTTAATGGACTGTTTCAGTGTGGTACCACATTACTACGTGATCCAATCCAGAAAAAGCCCAGGATCTAGCCATGAAGTATGAGAAATATGCGAAATTAGGAGCCTGATTAGGGCAAATCCTAAACCTAGCCCAGACCTAACATGCGTTATCCTCTAAAATATTTATCAAGACCAGGTTTAATCGACTGTTTCAGTGTGGTACCACATTACTACGTGATCCAAACCAGAAAAAGACCCAGGATCTTTACAACTAGTATGTGAAGAATGCGAAAGTACGAGCCTGATGAGAGCAAATCCCATACCTATCCCAGACATAACATGCGTTATCCTCTAAAATATTGACCGAAACCTGTTTTAATCGACTGTTTCAGTGTGGAGCCACATTACTACGTGATCCAAACCAGAAAAAGCCCAGAATCTGGCCATCAGCTATGAGAAATATGCGAAAGTACGAGCCTGATGAGAGCAAATCCCAGAACTAACCAAGACTTAACATGCGTTATCCTCTAAAATATTGATTGAAACCAGGTTTAATGGACTGTTTCAGTGTGGTACCACATTACTACGTGATCCAAACCAGAAAAACCCAGGATCTGTTCAACAAGTATGTGAAAAACGCGAAACTATGAGCCTGATGGGGGCAAAATCCCATACCTATCCCAGACATAACATGCGTTATCCTCTAATATATTGATCAAAACCAGGTTTAATGAACTGTTTCAGTGTGGTTCCCCATTACTACGTGATCCAAACCAGAAATAACCCAGGATCTGTTCAACAGGTATGTGGAGAATGCGAAAGTATGTGTCTGATGATGGCAAATCCCAGGCTTATCCCAGACATAACATGCGTTATCCTCTAAAATATTGACCGAAACCTGTTTTAATCGACTGTTTCAGTGTGGAACCACATTACTACGTGATCCAAACCAGAAAAAGCCCAGAATCTGGCCATCAGCTATGAGAAATATGCGAAAGTACGAGCCTGATGAGAGCAAATCCCAGACCTAACCTAGACCTAACATGCGTTATTCTCTTAAATATTGATCGAAGCCAGGTTTAATGGACTGTTTCAGTGTTGTACCACATTAGTACGTGATCCAATCCAGAAAAAGCCCAGGATATAGCCATCCAGTATGAGAAATATGCGAAAGTTTGAGCCTGATGAGGGCAAATCCCTGGCCTAACCTAGACATAACATGCGCTATCCTCTAAAATATTGATCGAAACCAGGTTTAAGCGACTGTTTCAGTGTGGTACCACATTACTACGTGATCCAAACCAGAAAAAGACCCAGGATCTTTACAGCTAGTATGTGAAGAATGCGAAAGTACGAGCCTGATGAGAGCAAATCCCAGAACTAACCAAGACTTAACATGCGTTATCCTCTAAAATATTGATCGAAACCAGGGTTAATGGACTGTTTCAGTGTGGTACAACATTACTACGTGATCCAAACCAGAGAAAGCCCAGAATCTGGCCATCAACTATGAGAAATATGCGAAAGTACGAGCCTGATGAGAGCAAATCCCAGAACTAACCAAGACTTAACATGCGTTATCCTCTAAAATATTGATTGAAACCAGGTTTAATGGACTGTTTCAGTGTGGTACCACATTACTACGTGATCCAAACCAGAAAAACCCAGGATCTGTTCAACAAGTATGTGAAAAACGTGAAACTATGAGCCTGATGAGGGCAAAATCCCAGACGTATCCCAGACATAACATGCGTTATCCTCTAAAATATTGATCGAAACCAGGTTTAATGGACTGTTTCAGTGTGGTACCACATTACTACGTGATCCAAACCAGAAAAACCCAGGATCTGTTCAACAAGTATGTGAAAAACGCGAACCTATGAGCCTGAAGAGGGCAAATCCCAGGCCTAACCTAGACCTAACATGCGTTACCCTCCAAAATATTGATCGAAACCAGGTTTAATGGACTGTTTCAGTGTGGTACCACATTACTACGTGATCCAAACCAGAAAAACCCAGGATCTGTTCAACAAGTATGTGAAAAACGCGAAACTATGAGCCTGATGAGGGCAAATTCCAGACCTATCCCAGACATAACATGCGTTATCCTCTAAAATATTGATCGAAACCAGGTTTAATGGACTGTTAAAGTGTGGTACCACATTACTACGTCATCCAAACCAGAAAGCGCCCAGAATCTGGCCATCAACTATGAGAAATATGCGAAAGTACGAGCCTGATCAGAGCAAATCCCAGGCCTAACCTAGACATAACATGCGTTATCCTCTAAAATATTGATCGAAACCAGGTATAATTGAATGTTCCAGTGTGATACCACATTACTACCTGATCCAATCCAGAAAAAGCCCAGGATCTAGCAATCAAGTATGAGAAATATGCGATAGTATGGGCCCGCTGAGGGCAAATCCTAGACCTAACCCAGACCTAACATGCGTTATCCTCTAAAATATTTATCAAGACCAGATTTAATTGAATGTTTCAGTGTGGTACCACATTACTACGTGATCCAAACCAGAAAAAACCCAGGATCTGTTCAACAAGTATGTGAAAAATGCGAAAATATGAGCCTGACGAGGTCAAATCCCAGACCTATCCCAGACATAACTTGCGTTATCATCTAAAATATTGACCGAAACCTGTTTTAATCGACTGTTTCGTTGTGGTACCACACAACTACGTGATCCAAACCAGAAAAAGCCCAGAATCTGGTCATCAACTATCAGAAATATGCGAAAGTACGAGCCTGATGAGAGCAAATCCCAGAACTAACCAAGACTTAACATGCGTTATCCTCTAAAATATTGATCGAAACCAGGTTTAATGGACTGTTACAGTGTGGTACCACACAACTACGTGATCCAAACCAGAAAAAGCCCAGAATCTGGTCATCAACTATCAGAAATATGCGAAAGTACGAGCCTGATGAGAGCAAATCCCAGAACTAACCAAGACTTAACATGCGTTATCCTCTAAAATATTGATCGAAACCAGGTTTAATGGACTGTTTCAGTGTGGTACCACATTACTACGTGATCCAAACCAGAAAAACCCAGGATCTGTTCAACAAGTATGTGAAAAACGAGAAACTATGAGCCTGATGAGGGCAAAATCCCAGACCTATCCCAGACATAACATGCGTTATCCTCTAAAATATTGATCGAAACCAGGTTTAATGGACTGTTTCAGTGTGGTACCACATTACTACGTGATCCAAACCAGAAAAACCCAGGATCTGTTCAACAAGTATGTGAAAAACGCGAAACTATGAGCCTGATGAGGGCAAAATCCCATACCTATCCCAGACATAACATGCGTTATCCTCTAATATATTGATCAAAACCAGGTTTAATGAACTGTTTCAGTGTGGTTCCCCATTACTACGTGATCGAAACCAGAAAAAACCCAGGATCTGTTCAACAGGTATGTGGAGAATGCGAAAGTATGTGTCTGATGATGGCAAATCCCAGGCTTATCCCAGACATAACATGCGTTATCCTCTAAAATATTGACCGAAACCTGTTTTAATCGACTGTTTCAGTGTGGAACCACATTACTACGTGATCCAAACCAGAAAAAGCCCAGAATCTGGCCATCAGCTATGAGAAATATGCGAAAGTACGAGCCTGATGAGAGCAAATCCCAGACGTAACCTAGACCTAACATGCGTTATTCTCTTAAATATTGATCGAAGCCAGGTTTAATGGACTGTTTCAGTGTTGTACCACATTAGTACGTGATCCAATCCAGAAAAAGCCCAGGATATAGCCATCCAGTATGAGAAATATGCGAAAGTTTGAGCCTGATGAGGGCAAATCCCTGGCCTAACCTAGACATAACATGCGTTATCCTCTGAAATATTGATCGAAACCAGGTTTAAGCGACTGTTTCAGTGTGGTACCACATTACTACGTGATCCAAACCAGAAAAAGACCCAGGATCTTTACAACTAGTATGTGAAGAATGCGAAAGTACGAGCCTGATGAGAGCAAATCCCAGAACTAACCAAGACTTAACATGCGTTATCCTCTAAAATATTGATCGAAACCAGGGTTAATGGACTGTTTCAGTGTGGTACCACATTACTACGTGATCCAAACCAGAGAAAGCCCAGAATCTGGCCATCAACTATGAGAAATATGCGAAAGTACGAGCCTGATGAGAGCAAATCCCAGAACTAACCAAGACTTAACATGCGTTATCCTCTAAAATATTGATTGAAACCAGGTTTAATGGACTGTTTCAGTGTGGTACCACATTACTACGTGATCCAAACCAGGAAAACCCAGGATCTGTTCAACAAGTATGTGAAAAACGTGAAACTATGAGCCTGATGAGGGCAAAATCCCAGACGTATCCCAGACATAACATGCGTTATCCTCTAAAATATTGATCGAAACCAGGTTTAATGGACTGTTTCAGTGTGGTACCACATTACTACGTGATCCAAACCAGAAAAACCCAGGATCTGTTCAACAAGTATGTGAAAAACGCGAACCTATGAGCCTGAAGAGGGCAAATCCCTGGCCTAACCTAGACCTAACATGCGTTACCCTCAAAAATATTGATCGAAACCAGGTTTAATGGACTGTTTCAGTGTGGTACCACATTACTACGTGATCCAAACCAGAAAAACCCAGGATCTGTTCAACAAGTATGTGAAAAACGCGAAACTATGAGCCTGATGAGTGCAAATCCCAGACCTATCCCAGACATAACATGCGTTATCCTCTAAAATATTGATCGAAACCAGGTTTAATGGACTGTTAAAGTGTGGTACCACATTACTACGTCATCCAAACCAGAAAGCGCCCAGAATCTGGCCATCAACTATGAGAAATATGCGAAAGTACGAGCCTGATCAGAGCAAATCCCAGAACTAACCAAGACCTAACATGCGTTATCTTCTAAAATATTGATCGAAACCAGGTTTAATGGACTGTTTCAGTGTGGTACCACATTACTACGTGATCCAAACCAGAAATACCCAGGATCTGTTCAACAAGTATGTGAAAAACGCGAAACTATGAGCCTGATGAGGGCAAATCCCAGACCTATCCCAGACATAACATGCGTTATCTTCTAAAATATTGATCGAAACCAGGTTTAATGGACTGTTTCAGTGTGGTACCACATTACTACGTGATCCAATCCAGAAAAAGCCCAGGATCTAGCCATGAAGTATGAGAAATATGCGAAATTAGGAGCCTGATTAGGGCAAATCCTAAACCTAGCCCAGACCTAACATGCGTTATCCTCTAAAATATTTATCAAGACCAGGTTTAATCGACTGTTTCAGTGTGGTACCACATTACTACGTGATCCAAACCAGAAAAAACCCAGGATCTGTTCAACAAGTATGTGAAAAATGCGAAAATATGAGCCTGACGAGGTCAAATCCCAGACCTATCCCAGACATAACTTGCGTTATCATCTAAAATATTGACCGAAACCTGTTTTAATCGACTGTTTCGTTGTGGTACCACACAACTACGTGATCCAAACCAGAAAAAGCCCAGAATCTGGTCATCAACTATCAGAAATATGCGAAAGTACGAGCCTGATGAGAGCAAATCCCAGAACTAACCAAGACTTAACATGCGTTATCCTCTAAAATATTGATCGAAACCAGGTTTAATGGACTGTTACAGTGTGGTACCACACAACTACGTGATCCAAACCAGAAAAAGCCCAGAATCTGGTCATCAACTATCAGAAATATGCGAAAGTACGAGCCTGATGAGAGCAAATCCCAGAACTAACCAAGACTTAACATGCGTTATCCTCTAAAATATTGATCGAAACCAGGTTTAATGGACTGTTTCAGTGTGGTACCACATTACTACGTGATCCAAACCAGAAAAACCCAGGATCTGTTCAACAAGTATGTGAAAAACGAGAAACTATGAGCCTGATGAGGGCAAAATCCCAGACCTATCCCAGACATAACATGCGTTATCCTCTAAAATATTGATCGAAACCAGGTTTAATGGACTGTTTCAGTGTGGTACCACATTACTACGTGATCCAAACCAGAAAAACCCAGGATCTGTTCAACAAGTATGTGAAAAACGCGAAACTATGAGCCTGATGAGGGCACAATCCCATACCTATCCCAGACATAACATGCGTTATCCTCTAATATATTGATCAAAACCAGGTTTAATGAACTGTTTCAGTGTGGTTCCCCATTACTACGTGATCGAAACCAGAAAAAACCCAGGATCTGTTCAACAGGTATGTGGAGAATGCGAAAGTATGTGTCTGATGATGGCAAATCCCAGGCTTATCCCAGACATAACATGCGTTATCCTCTAAAATATTGACCGAAACCTGTTTTAATCGACTGTTTCAGTGTGGAACCACATTACTACGTGATCCAAACCAGAAAAAGCCCAGAATCTGGCCATCAGCTATGAGAAATATGCGAAAGTACGAGCCTGATGAGAGCAAATCCCAGACGTAACCTAGACCTAACATGCGTAATTCTCTTAAATATTGATCGAAGCCAGGTTTAATGGACTGTTTCAGTGTTGTACCACATTAGTACGTGATCCAATCCAGAAAAAGCCCAGGATATAGCCATCCAGTATGAGAAATATGCGAAAGTTTGAGCCTGATGAGGGCAAATCCCTGGCCTAACCTAGACATAACATGCGTTATCCTCTGAAATATTGATCGAAACCAGGTTTAAGCGACTGTTTCAGTGTGGTACCACATTACTACGTGATCCAAACCAGAAAAAGACCCAGGATCTTTACAACTAGTATGTGAAGAATGCGAAAGTACGAGCCTGATGAGAGCAAATCCCAGAACTAACCAAGACTTAACATGCGTTATCCTCTAAAATATTGATTGAAACCAGGTTTAATGGACTGTTTCAGTGTGGTACCACATTACTACGTGATCCAAACCAGGAAAACCCAGGATCTGTTCAACAAGTATGTGAAAAACGTGAAACTATGAGCCTGATGAGGGCAAAATCCCAGACGTATCCCAGACATAACATGCGTTATCCTCTAAAATATTGATCGAAACCAGGTTTAATGGACTGTTTCAGTGTGGTACCACATTACTACGTGATCCAAACCAGAAAAACCCAGGATCTGTTCAACAAGTATGTGAAAAACGCGAACCTATGAGCCTGAAGAGGGCAAATCCCTGGCCTAACCTAGACCTAACATGCGTTACCCTCAAAAATATTGATCGAAACCAGGTTTAATGGACTGTTTCAGTGTGGTACCACATTACTACGTGATCCAAACCAGAAAAACCCAGGATCTGTTCAACAAGTATGTGAAAAACGCGAAACTATGAGCCTGATGAGTGCAAATCCCAGACCTATCCCAGACATAACATGCGTTATCCTCTAAAATATTGATCGAAACCAGGTTTAATGGACTGTTAAAGTGTGGTACCACATTACTACGTCATCCAAACCAGAAAGCGCCCAGAATCTGGCCATCAACTATGAGAAATATGCGAAAGTACGAGCCTGATCAGAGCAAATCCCAGAACTAACCAAGACCTAACATGCGTTATCTTCTAAAATATTGATCGAAACCAGGTTTAATGGACTGTTTCAGTGTGGTACCACATTACTACGTGATCCAAACCAGAAATACCCAGGATCTGTTCAACAAGTATGTGAAAAACGCGAAACTATGAGCCTGATGAGGGCAAATCCCAGACCTATCCCAGACATAACATGCGTTATCTTCTAAAATATTGATCGAAACCAGGTTTAATGGACTGTTTCAGTGTGGTACCACATTACTACGTGATCCAATCCAGAAAAAGCCCAGGATCTAGCCATGAAGTATGAGAAATATGCGAAATTAGGAGCCTGATTAGGGCAAATCCTAAACCTAGCCCAGACCTAACATGCGTTATCCTCTAAAATATTTATCAAGACCAGGTTTAATCGACTGTTTCAGTGTGGTACCACATTACTACGTGATCCAAACCAGAAAAAGACCCAGGATCTTTACAACTAGTATGTGAAGAATGCGAAAGTACGAGCCTGATGAGAGCAAATCCCAGAACTAACCAAGACTTAACATGCGTTATCCTCTAAAATATTGATCGAAACCAGGTTTAATGGACTGTTTCAGTGTGGTACCACATAACTACGTGACCCAAACCAGAACAAAACCCAGGATCTGTACAACTAGTATGTGAAGAATGCGAAAGTACGAGCCTGATGAGAGCAAATCCCAGAACTAACCAAGACTTAACATGCGTTATCCTCTAAAATATTGATCGAAACCAGGTTTAATGGACTGTTTCAGTGTGGTACCACATTACTACGTGATCCAAACCAGAAATACCCAGGATCTGTTCAACAAGTATGTGAAAAACGCGAAACTATGAGCCTGATGAGGGCAAATCCCAGACCTATCCCAGACATAACATGCGTTATCTTCTAAAATATTGATCGAAACCAGGTTTAATGGACTGTTTCAGTGTGGTACCACATTACTACGTGATCCAATCCAGAAAAAGCCCAGGATCTAGCCATGAAGTATGAGAAATATGCGAAATTAGGAGCCTGATTAGGGCAAATCCTAAACCTAGCCCAGACCTAACATGCGTTATCCTCTAAAATATTTATCAAGACCAGGTTTAATCGACTGTTTCAGTGTGGTACCACATTACTACGTGATCCAAACCAGAAAAAGACCCAGGATCTTTACAACTAGTATGTGAAGAATGCGAAAGTACGAGCCTGATGAGAGCAAATCCCATACCTATCCCAGACATAACATGCGTTATCCTCTAAAATATTGACCGAAACCTGTTTTAATCGACTGTTTCAGTGTGGAGCCACATTACTACGTGATCCAAACCAGAAAAAGCCCAGAATCTGGCCATCAGCTATGAGAAATATGCGAAAGTACGAGCCTGATGAGAGCAAATCCCAGACCTAACGTAGACCTAACATGCGTTATTCTCTTAAATATTGATCGAAGCCAGGTTTAATGGACTGTTTCAGTGTTGTACCACATTAGTACGTGATCCAATCCAGAAAAAGCCCAGGATATAGCCATCCAGTATGAGAAATATGCGAAAGTTTGAGCCTGATGAGGGCAAATCCCTGGCCTAACCTAGACATAACATGCGTTATCCTCTAAAATATTGATCGAAACCAGGTTTAAGTGACTGTTTCAGTGTGGTACCACATTACTATGTGATCCAAACCAGAAAAAGACCCAGGATCTTTACAACTAGTATGTGAAGAATGCGAAAGTACGAGCCTGATGAGAGCAAATCCCAGAACTAACCAAGACTTAACATGCGTTATCCTCTAAAATATTGATCGAAACCAGGGTTAATGGACTGTTTCAGTGTGGTACCACATTACTACGTGATCCAAACCAGAGAAAGCCCAGAATCTGGCCATCAACTATGAGAAATATGCGAAAGTACGAGCCTGATGAGAGCAAATCCCAGAACTAACCAAGACTTAACATGCGTTATCCTCTAAAATATTGATTGAAACCAGGTTTAATGGACTGTTTCAGTGTGGTACCACATTACTACGTGATCCAAACCAGAAAAACCCAGGATCTGTTCAACAAGTATGTGAAAAACGCGAAACTATGAGCCTGATGAGGGCAAAATCCCATACCTATCCCAGACATAACATGCGTTATCCTCTAATATATTGATCAAAACCAGGTTTAATGAACTGTTTCAGTGTGGTTCCCCATTACTACGTGATCCAAACCAGAAATAACCCAGGATCTGTTCAACAGGTATGTGGAGAATGCGAAAGTATGTGTCTGATGATGGCAAATCCCAGGCTTATCCCAGACATAACATGCGTTATCCTCTAAAATATTGACCGAAACCTGTTTTAATCGACTGTTTCAGTGTGGAACCACATTACTACGTGATCCAAACCAGAAAAAGCCCAGAATCTGGCCATCAGCTATGAGAAATATGCGAAAGTACGAGCCTGATGAGAGCAAATCCCAGACCTAACCTAGACCTAACATGCGTTATTCTCTTAAATATATATCGAAGCCAGGTTTAATGGACTGTTTCAGTGTTGTACCACATTAGTACGTGATCCAATCCAGAAAAAGCCCAGGATATAGCCATCCAGTATGAGAAATATGCGAAAGTTTGAGCCTGATGAGGGCAAATCCCTGGCCTAACCTAGACATAACATGCGTTATCCTCTAAAATATTGATCGAAACCAGGTTTAAGCGACTGTTTCAGTGTGGTACCACATTACTACGTGATCCAAACCAGAAAAAGACCCAGGATCTTTACAGCTAGTATGTGAAGAATGCGAAAGTACGAGCCTGATGAGAGCAAATCCCAGAACTAACCAAGACTTAACATGCGTTATCCTCTAAAATATTGATCGAAACCAGGGTTAATGGACTGTTTCAGTGTGGTACAACATTACTACGTGATCCAAACCAGAGAAAGCCCAGAATCTGGCCATCAACTATGAGAAATATGCGAAAGTACGAGCCTGATGAGAGCAAATCCCAGAACTAACCAAGACTTAACATGCGTTGTCCTCTAAAATATTGATTGAAACCAGGTTTAATGGACTGTTTCAGTGTGGTACCACATTACTACGTGATCCAAACCAGAAAAACCCAGGATCTGTTCAACAAGTATGTGAAAAACGTGAAGCTATGAGCCTGATGAGGGCAAAATCCCAGACGTATCCCAGACATAACATGCGTTATCCTCTAAAATATTGATCGAAACCAGGTTTAATGGACTGTTTCAGTGTGGTACCACATTACTACGTGATCCAAACCAGAAAAACCCAGGATCTGTTCAACAAGTATGTGAAAAACGCGAACCTATGAGCCTGAAGAGGGCAAATCCCAGGCCTAACCTAGACCTAACATGCGTTACCCTCCAAAATATTGATCGAAACCAGGTTTAATGGACTGTTTCAGTGTGGTACCACATTACTACGTGATCCAAACCAGAAAAACCCAGGATCTGTTCAACAAGTATGTGAAAAACGCGAAACTATGAGCCTGATGAGGGCAAATCCCAGACCTATCCCAGACATAACATGCGTTATCCTCTAAAATATTGATCGAAACCAGGTTTAATGGACTGTTAAAGTGTGGTACCACATTACTACGTCATCCAAACCAGAAAGCGCCCAGAATCTGGCCATCAACTATGAGAAATATGCGAAAGTACGAGCCTGATCAGAGCAAATCCCAGAACTAACCAAGACCTAACATGCGTTATCTTCTAAAATATTGATCGAAACCAGGTTTAATGGACTGTTTCAGTGTGGTACCACATTACTACGTGATCCAAACCAGAAATACCCAGGATCTGTTCAACAAGTATGTGAAAAACGCGAAACTATGAGCCTGATGAGGGCAAATCCCAGACCTATCCCAGACATAACATGCGTTATCTTCTAAAATATTGATCGAAACCAGGTTTAATGGACTGTTTCAGTGTGGTACCACATTACTACGTGATCCAATCCAGAAAAAGCCCAGGATCTAGCCATGAAGTATGAGAAATATGCGAAATTAGGAGCCTGATTAGGGCAAATCCTAAACCTAGCCCAGACCTAACATGCGTTATCCTCTAAAATATTTATCAAGACAAGGTTTAATCGACTGTTTCAGTGTGGTACCACATTACTACGTGATCCAAACCAGAAAAAGACCCAGGATCTTTACAACTAGTATGTGAAGAATGCGAAAGTACGAGCCTGATGAGAGCAAATCCCAGAACTAACCAAGACTTAACATGCGTTATCCTCTAAAATATTGATCGAAACCAGGTTTAATGGACTGTTTCAGTGTGGTACCACATTACTACGTGACCCAAACCAGAACAAAACCCAGGATCTGTACAACTAGTATGTGAAGAATGCGAAAGTACGAGCCTGCTGAGAGCAAATCCCAGAACTAACCAAGACTTAACATGCGTTATCCTCTAAAATATTGATCGAAACCAGGTTTAATGGACTGTTTCAGTGTGGTACCACATTACTACGTGATCCAAACCAGAAAAACCCAGGATCTGTTCAAGTATGTGAAAAACGCGAAACTATGAGCCTGATGAGGGCAAAATCCCATACCTATCCCAGACATAACATGCGTTATCCTCTAATATATTGATCAAAACCAGGTTTAATGAACTGTTTCAGTGTGGTTCCCCATTACTACGTGATCCAAACCAGAAAAAACCCAGGATCTGTTCAACAAGTATGTGGAGAATGCGAAAGTATGTGTCTGATGATGGCAAATCCCAGGCTTATCCCAGACATAACATGCGTTATCCTCTAAAATATTGACCGAAACCTGTTTTAATCGACTGTTTCAGTGTGGAACCACATTACTACGTGATCCAAACCAGAAAAAGCCCAGAATCTGGCCATCAGCTATGAGAAATATGCGAAAGTACGAGCCTGATGAGAGCAAATCCCAGACCTAACCTAGACCTAACATGCGTTATTCTCTTAAATATTGATCGAAGCCAGGTTTAATGGACTGTTTCAGTGTTGTACCACATTAGTACGTGATCCAATCCAGAAAAAGCCCAGGATATAGCCATCCAGTATGAGAAATATGCGAAAGTTTGAGCCTGATGAGGGCAAATCCCTGGCCTAACCTAGACATAACATGCGTTATCCTCTAAAATATTGATCGAAACCAGGTTTAAGCGACTGTTTCAGTGTGGTACCACATTACTACGTGATCCAAACCAGAAAAAGACCCAGGATCTTTACAACTAGTATGTGAAGAATGCGAAAGTACGAGCCTGATGAGAGCAAATCCCAGAACTAACCAAGACTTAACATGCGTTATCCTCTAAAATATTGATCGAAACCAGGGTTAATGGACTGTTTCAGTGTGGTACCACATTACTACGTGATCCAAGCCAGAGAAAGCCCAGAATCTGGCCATCAACTATGAGAAATATGCGAAAGTACGAGCCTGATGAGGGCAAATCCCTGGCCTAACCTAGACATAACATGCGTTATCCTCTAAAATATTGATCGAAACCAGGTTTAAGCGACTGTTTCAGTGTGGTACCACATTACTACGTGATCCAAACCAGAAAAAGACCCAGGATCTTTACAACTAGTATGTGAAGAATGCGAAAGTACGAGCCTGATGAGAGCAAATCCCAGAACTAACCGAGACTTAACATGCGTTATCCTCTAAAATATTGATCGAAACCAGGGTTAATGGACTGTTTCAGTGTGGTACCACATTACTACGTGATCCAAGCCAGAGAAAGCCCAGAATCTGGCCATCAACTATGAGAAATATGCGAAAGTACGAGCCTGATGAGAGCAAATCCCAGAACTAACCAAGACTTAACATGCGTTATCCTCTAAAATATTGATTGAAACCAGGTTTAATGGACTGTTTCAGTGTGGTACCACATTACTACGTGATCCAAACCAGAAAAAGACCCAGGATCTTTACAACTAGTATGTGAAGAATGCGAAAGTACGAGCCTGATGAGAGCAAATCCCAGAACTAACCAAGACTTAACATGCGTTATCCTCTAAAATATTGATCGAAACAAGGGTTAATGGACTGTTTCAGTGTGGTACCACATTACTACGTGATCCAAACCAGAGAAAGCCCAGAATCTGGCCATCAACTATGAGAAATATGCGAAAGTACGAGCCTGATGAGAGCAAATCCCAGAACTAACCAAGACTTAACATGCGTTATCCTCTAAAATATTGATTGAAACCAGGTTTAATGGACTGTTTCAGTGTGGTACCACATTACTACGTGATCCAAACCAGAAAAAGACCCAGGATCTTTACAACTAGTATGTGAAGAATGCGAAAGTACGAGCCTGATGAGAGCAAATCCCAGAACTAACCAAGACTTAACATGCGTTATCGTCTAAAATATTGATCGAAACAAGGGTTAATGGACTGTTTCAGTGTGGTACCACATTACTACGTGATCCAAACCAGAGAAAGCCCAGAATCTGGCCATCAACTATGAGAAATATGCGAAAGTACGAGCCTGATGAGAGCAAATCCCAGAACTAACCAAGACTTAACATGCGTTATCCTCTAAAATATTGATTGAAACCAGGTTTAATGGACTGTTTCAGTGTGGTACCACATTACTACGTGATCCAATCCAGAAAAAGCCCAGGATCTAGCCATGAATTATGAGAAATATGCGAAATTAGGAGCCTGATTAGGGCAAATCCTAAACCTAACCCTGACCTAACATGCGTTATCCTCTAAAATATTTATCAAGACCAGGTTTAATCGACTGTTTCAGTGTGGCACCACATTACTACGTGATCCAAACCAGAAAAAGACCCAGGATCTTTACAACTAGTATGTGAAGAATGCGAAAGTACCAGCCTGATGAGAGCAAATCCCAGAACTAACCAAGACTTAACATGCGTTATCCTCTAAAATATTGATCGAAACCAGGTTTAATGGACTGTTTCAGTGTGGTACCACATTACTACGTGATCCAAACCAGAACAAATCCCAGGATCTGTACAACTAGTATGCGAAGAATGCGAAAGTATGAGCCTGACGAGGGCAAAGCCCAGACCTATCCCAGACATAACTTGCGTTATCATCTAAAATATTGACCGAAACCTGCTTTAATCGACTGTTTCAGTGTGGTACCACATTACAACGTGATCCAAACCAGAAAAAGCCCAGAAGCTGGCCATCAACTATGAGAAATATGCGAATGTACGAGCCTGATGAGAGCAAATCCCAGACCTAACCTAGACATAACATGCGTTATCCACTAAAATATTGATCCAAACCAGGTTTAGTGGACTGTTTCAGTGTGGTACCACATTACTACGTGATCCAAACCAGAAAAACACAGAATCTGTTCAACAAGTATGTGAAAAACGCGAAACTATGAGCCTGAAGTGGGCAAATCCCAGACCTATCCCAGACATAACATGCGTTACCCTCAAAAATATTGATCGAAACCTGGTTTAATGGACTGTTTCAGTGTGGTACCACATTACTACGTGATCCAAACCAGAAAAACCCAGGATCTGTACAAGTAGTATGTGAAGATCTCGATAGTATGAGCCTGACGAGGGCAAATCCCAGACCTATCCCAGACATAACTTGCGTTATCAACTAAAATATTCACAGAAACCTGGTTTAATCAACTGTTCCAGTGTGGTACCACATTACTACGTGATCCAAACCAGAAAAACCCAGAATCTGTTCAACAAGTATGTGAAAAACGCGAAACTATGAGCCTGAAGAGGGCAAATCCCAGACCTATCCCAGACATAACATGCGTTACCCTCTAAAATATTGATCGAAACCAGGTTTAATGGACTGTTTCAGTGTGGTACCACATTGCTACGTGATCCAAACCAGAAAAAACACAGGATCCGTTCAACAAGTATGTGATGACTGCGAAAGTATGTGTCTAATGAGGGAAAATCCCAGGCCTAACCTAGACCTAACATGCGTTACGTTCAAAGATATTGATCGAAACCAGGTTTAATGGACTGTTTCAGTGTGCTACCACATTACTACGTGATCCAAACCAGAAAAACACAGGATCCGTCCAACAAGTAAGTGAAAAACGCGAAACTATGAGCCTGATGAGGGCAAATCCCAGACCTATCCCAGACATAACATGCGTTATCCTCTAAAATATTGATCGAAACCAGGTTTAATGGACTGTTTCGGTGTGGTACCACATTACTACGTGATCCAAACCAGAAAAACCCAGGATCTGTTCAACAAGTATGTGAAAAACGCGAAACTATGAGCCTGATGAGGGCAAAATCCCATACCTATCCCAGACATAACATGCGTTACCCTCTAATATATTGATCAAAACCAGGTTTAATGAACTGTTTCAGTGTGGTTCCCCATTACTACGTGATCCAAACCAGAAAAAACCCAGGATCTGTTCAACAAGTATGTGGAGAATGCCAAAGTATGTGTCTGATGATGGCAAATCCCAGGCTTATCCCAGTCATAACATGCGTTATCTTCTAAAATATTGACCGAAACCTGTTTTAATCGACTGTTTCAGTGTGGAACCACATTACTACGTGATCCAAACCAGAAAAAGCCCAGAATCTGGCCATCAGCTATGAGAAATATGCGAAAGTACGAGCCTGATGAGAGCAAATCCCAGACCTAACCTAGACCAAACATGCGTTATTCTCTTAAATATTGATCGAAGCCAGGTTTAATGGACTGTTTCAGTGTTGTACCACATTAGTACGTGATCCAATCCAGAAAAAGCCCAGGATATAGCCATCCAGTATGAGAAATATGCGAAAGTTTGAGCCTGATGAGGGCAAATCCCTGGCCTAACCTAGACATAACATGCGTTATCCTCTAAAATATTGATCGAAACCAGGTTTAAGCGACTGTTTCAGTGTGGTACCACATTACTACGTGATCCAAACCAGAAGAAGACCCAGGATCTTTACAACTAGTATGTGAAGAATGCGAAAGTACGAGCCTGATGAGAGCAAATCCCAGAACTAACCAAGACTTAACATGCGTTATCCTCTAAAATATTGATCGAAACCACGGTTAATGGACTGTTTCAGTGTGGTACCACATTACTACGTGATCCAAACCAGAGAAAGCCCAGAATCTGGCCATCAACTATGAGAAATATGCGAAAGTACGAGCCTGATGAGAGCAAATCCCAGAACTAACCAAGACTTAACATGCGTTATCCTCTAAAATATTGATTGAAACCAGGTTTAATGGACTGTTTCAGTGTGGTACCACATTACTACGTGATCCAAACCAGAAAAACCCAGGATCTGTTCAACAAGTATGTGAAAAACGTGAAACTATGAGCCTGATGAGGGCAAAATCCCAGACGTATCCCAGACATAACATGCGTGATCCTCTAAAATATTGATCGAAACCAGGTTTAATGGACTGTTTCAGTGTGGTACAACATTACTACGTGATCCAAACCAGAAAAACCCAGGATCTGTTCAACAAGTATGTGAAAAACGCGAAACTATGAGCCTGATGAGGGCAAATCCCAGGCCTAGCCTAGACATAACATGCGTTATCCTCTAAAATATTGATCGAAACCAGGTATAATTGAATGTTTCAGTGTGATACCTCATTACTACCTGATCCAATCCAGAAAAAGCCCAGGATCTAGTCATCAAGTATGAGAAATATGCGATAGTATGAGCCCGCTGAGGGCAAATCCCAGGCCTAACCTAGACATAACATGCGTTATCCTCTAAAATATTGATCGAAACCAGGTGTAATTGAATGTTCCAGTGTGATACCACATTACTACCTGATCCAATCCAGAAAAAGCCAGGAATCTGTTCAACAATTATGTGAAAAATGCGAAAATATGACCCTGATGAGGGCAAATCCCGGACCTATCCCAGACCTAACATGCGTTATCCTCTAAAATATTGATCGAAACCAGGTTTAATGGACTGTTTCAGTGTGGTACCACATTGTTACGTGATCCAAACCAGAAAAAACCCAGGATCCGTTCAACAAGTATGTGATGAATGCGAAAGTATGTGTCTGATGAGGGAAAATCCCAGGCCTAACCTAGACCTAACATGCGTTACCCTCAAAGATATTGATCGAAACCAGGTTTAATGGACTGTTTCAGTGTGGTACCACATTACTACGTGATCCAAACCAGAAAAACACAGGATCTGCTCAACAAGTAAGTCAAAAACGCGAAACTATGAGCCTGATGAGGGCAAATACCAGACCTATCCCAGACATAACATGCGTTATCCTGTAAAATATTGATCGAAACCAGGTTTAATGGACTGTTTCGGTGTGGTACCACATTACTACGTGATCCAAACCAGAAAAAAACCAGAATCTGTTCAACAAGTATGTGAAAAACGCGAACCAATGAGCCTGAAGAGGGCAAATCCCAGGCCTAACCTAGACCTAACATGCGTTACCCTCAAAAATATTGATCGAAACCAGGTTTAATGGACTGTTTCAGTGTGGTACCACATTACTACGTGATCCAAACCAGAAAAAGACCCAGGATCTTTACAACTAGTATGTGAAGAATGCGAAAGTACGAGCCTGATGAGAGCAAATCCCAGAACTAACCAAGACTTAACATGCGTTATCCTCTAAAATATTGATCGAAACCAGGTTTAATGGACTGTTTCAGTGTGGTACCACATTACTACGTGATCCAAACCAGAACAAAACCCAGGATCTGTACAACTAGTATGTGAAGAATGCGAAAGTATGAGCCTGACGAGGGCAAAGCCCAGACCTATCCCAGACATAACTTGCGTTATCATCTAAAATATTGACCGAAACCTGCTTTAATCGACTGTTTCAGTGTGGTACCACATTACAACGTGATCCAAACCAGAAAATCCCAGAATCTGGCCATCAACTATGAGAAATATGCGAATGTACGAGCCTGATGAGAGCAAATCCCAGACCTAACCTAGACATAACATGCGTTATCCTCTAAAATATTGATCCAAACCAGGTTTAATGGACTGTTTCAGTGTGGTACCACATTATTACATGATCCAAACCAGAATGAGCCAGGGATCTGTTCAACAAGTATGTGAAAAACGCGAAAGTATGACCCTGATGATCGCAAATCCCAGGCCTAACCTAGTCCTAACGTGCGTCGTCCTCTAAAATATTGATCGAAACTAGGTTTAGTGGACTGTTTCAGTGTGGTACCACATTACTACGTGATCCAAACCAGAAAAACCCAGAATCTGTTCAACAAGTATGTGAAAAACGCGAAACTATGAGCCTGAAGAGGGCAAATCCCAGACCTATCCCAGACATAACATGCGTTACCCTCAAAAATATTGATCCAAACCAGGTTTAATGGACTGTTTCAGTGTGGTACCACATTAGTACATGATCCAAACCAGAATGAGCCAGGGATCTGTTCAACAAGTATGTGAAAAACGCGAAAGTATGACCCTGATGAACGCAAATCCCAGGCCTAACCTAGTCCTAACGTGCGTCATCCTCTAAAATATTGATCGAAACTAGGTTTAGTGGACTGTTTCAGTGTGGTACCACATTACTACGTGATCCAAACCAGAAAAACCGAGAATCTGTTCAACAAGTATGTGAAAAACGCGAAACTATGAGCCTGAAGAGGGCAAATCCCAGACCTATCCCAGACATAACATGCGTTACCCTCAAAAATATTGATCGTAACCAGGTTTAATGGACTGTTTCAGTGTGGTACCACATTGCTACGTGATCCAAACCAGAAATACCCAGGATCTGTTCAACAAGTATGTGAAAAACGCGAAACTATGAGCCTGATGAGGGCAAATCCCAGACCTACCCCAGACATAACATGCGTTATCTTCTAAAATATTAATCGAAACCAGGTTTAATGGACTGTTTCAGTGTGGTACCACATTACTACGTGATCCAATCCAGAAAAAGCCCAGGATCTAGCCATGAAGTATGAGAAATATGCGAAATTAGGAGCCTGATTAGGGCAAATCCTAAACCTAACCCAGACCTAACATGCGTTATCCTCTAAAATATTTATCAAGACCAGGTTTAATCGACTGTTTCAGTGTGGTACCACATTACTACGTGATCCAAACCAGAAAAAGACCCAGGATCTTTACAACTAGTATGTGAAGAATGCGAAAGTACGAGCCTGATGAGAGCAAATCCCAGAACTAACCAAGACTTAACATGCGTTATCCTCTAAAATATTGATCGAAACCAGGTTTAATGGACTGTTTCAGTGTGGTACCACATTACTACGTGATCCAAACCAGAACAAATCGCAGGATCTGTACAACTAGTATGCGAAGAATGCGAAAGTATGAGCCTGACGAGGGCAAAGCCCAGACCTATCCCAGACATAACTTGCGTTATCATCTAAAATATTGACCGAAACCTGCTTTAATCGACTGTTTCAGTGTGGTACCACATTACAACGTGATCCAAACCAGAAAAAGCCCAGAATCTGGCCATCAACTATGAGAAATATGCGAAAGTACGAGCCTGATGAGAGCAAATCCCAGACCTAACCTAGACATAACATGCGTTATCCTCTAAAATATTGATCCAAACCAGGTTTAATGGACTGTTTCAGTGTGGTACCACATTAGTACATGATCCAAACCAGAATGAGCCAGGGATCTGTTCAACAAGTATGTGAAAAACGCGAAAGTATGACCCCGATGAACGCAAATCCCAGGCCTAACCTAATCCTAACGTGCGTCATCCTCTAAAATATTGATCGAAACTAGGTTTAGTGGACTGTTTCAGTGTGGTACCACATTACTACGTGATCCAAACCAGAAAAACCCAGAATCTGTTCAACAAGTATGTGAAAAACGCGAAACTATGAGCCTGAAGAGGGCAAATCCCAGACCTATCCCTGACATAACATGCGTTATCCTCTAAAATATTGATCAAAACCAGGTTTAATGGACTGTTTCAGTGTGGTACCACATTACTACGTGATCCAAACCAGAGAAAACCCAGAATCTGTTCAACAAGTATGTGAAAAACGCGAAACTATGAGACTGAAGTGGGCAAATCCCAGACCTATCCCAGACCTAACATGCGTTGCCCTCTTAAATATTGATCGAAACCAGGTTTAATGGACAGTATCTGCGTGGTACCACATTACTACGTGATCCAAACCAGAATAAACCCAGAATCTGTTCAACAAGTATGTGAAAAACGCGAAACTATGAGCCTGAAGAGGGCAAATCCCGGACTTATCCCAGACCTAACTTGCGTTATCCTCTAAAATATTGATCGAAACCAGGTTCAATTTACTGTATCAGTGTGGTACCACATTACTACGTGATCCAATCCAGAAAAAGCCCAGGATCGAGCCATGGAGTTTGAGAAATATGCGAAATTGTGAGCCCGCTGAGGGGAAATCCTAGACCTAACCCAGACCTAACATGCGTTATCCTCAAAAATATTGATCGAACCCAGGTTTAATCGACTGTTTCAGTGTGGTACCACATTACTACCTGATCCAAACCAGAAAAATACCCAGGATCTGATTAACAGGTATGTGTAGAACGCGAAAATATGTGTCTGATGAGGGCAAATCCCCGGCCTAAACTAGACATAACATGCGTTATCCTCTAAAATATTGATCGAAACCAGGTTTAATGGACTGTTTCAGTGTGGTACCACATTACTACCTGATCCAAACCAGAAAAATACCCAGGATCTGATTAACAGGTATGTGTAGAACGCGAAAATATGTGTCTGATGGGGGCAAATCCCCACCCTAAACTAGACATAAGATGCGTTATCCTCTAAAATATTGATCGAAACCAGGTTTAATGGACTGTTTCAGTGTGGTACCACATTACTACGTGATCCAAACCAGAATAAACCCAGGATCTGGTCAACAAGTATGTGGAGAATGCGAAAGTATGAGCCTGACGAGGGCAAATCCCAGACCTATCCCAGACATAACATGCGTTATCCTCTAAAATATTGATCGAAACCAGGTTTAATGGACTGTTTCAGTGTGGTACCACATTACTACGTGATCCAAACCAGAAAAAACACAGGATCTGGTCAACAAGTATGTGGAGAATGCGAAAGTATGTGTCTGATGATGGCAAATCCCAGGCCTATCCCAGACATAACATGCGTTGTCCTCTAAAATATTGACCGAAACCAGGTTTAATGGACTGTTTCAGTGTGGTACCACATTACTACGTCATCCAAACCAGAAAACGCCCAGAAACTGGCCATCAACTATGAGAAATATGCGAAAGACCGAGCCTGATCAGAGCAAATCCCAGAACTAACCAAGACCTAACATGCGTTATCTTCTAAAATATTGATCGAAACCAGGTTTAATGGACTGTTTCAGTGTGGTACCACATTACTACGTGATCCAAACCAGAAAAACCCAGGATCTGTTCAACAAGTATGTGAAAAACGCGAAACTATGAGCCTGATGAGGGCAAATCGCAGGCCTATCCCAGACATAACATGCGTTATCCTCTAAAATATTGATCGAAACCAGGTTTAATGGACTGTTTCAGTGTGGTACCACATTACTACGTGATCCAATCCAGAAAAAGCCCAGGATCTAGCCATGAAGTATGAGAAATATGCGAAATTAGGAGCCTGATTAGGGCAAATCCTAGACCTAACCCAGACCTAACATGCGTAATCCTGTAAAATATTTATCAAGACCAGGTTTAATCGACTGTTTCAGTGTGGTACCACATTACTACGTGATCCAAACCGGGAAAAAACCCAGGATCTGTACAACTAGTATGTGCAGGATGCGAAAGTATGAGCCTGACGAGGGCAAATCCCAGACCTATCCCAGACATAACTTGCGTTATCATCTAAAATATTGACAGTAACCTGTTTTAATCGACTGATTCAGTGTGGTACCACATTAGTACGTGATCCAAACCAGAAAAAGCCTGGAATCTGGTCATGAACTATGAGAAATATGCGAAAGTACGAGCCTGATGGGAGCAAATCCCAGAACTAACCAAGACTTAACATGCGTTATCCCCTAAAATATTGATCGAAACCAGGTTTAATGGACTGTTTCAGTGTGGTACCACATTACTACGTGATCTAAACCAGAAAAAACCCAGGATCTGTTCAACAAGTATGTGAAGAATGCGAAAGTATGTGTCTGATGAGGGAAAATGCCAGGCCTAACCTAGACCTAACATGCGTTACCCTCAAAAATGTTGATCGAAACCAGGTTTAATGGACTGTTTCAGTGTGGTACCACATTACTACGTGATCCAAACCAGAAAACCCCAGGATCTGTTCAACAAGTATGCGAGAAACGCGAAACTATGAGCCTGACGAGGGCAAATCCCAGGCCTAACCTAGACCTAACATGCGTTACCCTCAAAATATTGATCGAAACCAGGTTTAATGGACTGTTTCAGTGTGGTACCACATTACTACGTGATCCAAACCAGAATAAACCCAGGATCTGGTCAACAAGTATGTGGAGAATGCGAAAGTATGTGTCTGATGATGGCAAATCCCAGGCCTAACCTAACCATAACATGCGTTATCCGCTAAAATATTGATCGAAACCAGGTTTAATTGAATGTTTCAGTGTGATACCACATTACTACCTGATCCAATCCAGAAAAAGCCCAGGATCTAGCCATCAAGTATGAGAAATATGCGATAGTATGAGCCCGCTGAGGGCAAATCCTAGACATAACCCAGACCTAATATGCGTTATCCTCTAAAATATTTATCAAGACCAGATTTAATTGAATGTTTCAGTGTGGTACCACATTACTACGTGATCCAAACCAGAAAAAACCCAGGATCTGTTCAACAAGTCTGTGAAAAATGCGAAAGTATGACCTTGATGAGGGCAATTCCCAGACCTAACCAAGACCTAACATGCGTTATTCTCTAAAATATTGATCGAAACCAGGCTTAATTTACAGTTTCAGTGTGGTACCACATTACTACGTGATCCAATCCAGAAAAAGCCCAGGATCTAGCCATGAAGTATGAGAAATATGCGAAATTAGGAGCCTGATTAGGGCAAATCCTAGACCTTACCCAGACCTAACATGCGTAATCCTGTAAAATATTTATCAAGACCAGGTTTAATCGACTGTTCCAGTGTGGTACCACATTACTACGTGATCCAAACCGGGAAAAAACCCAGGATCTGTACAACTAGTATGTGCAGGATGCGAAAGTATGAGCCTGACGAGGGCAAATCCCAGACCTATCCCAGACATAACTTGCGTTATCATCTAAAATATTGACAGTAACCTGTTTTAATCGACTGATTCAGTGTGGTACCACATTAGTACGTGATCCAAACCAGAAAAGGCCCAGAATCTGGTCATGAACTATGAGAAATATGCGAAAGTACGAGCCTGATGAGAGCAAATCCCAGAACTAACCAAGACTTAACATGCGTTATCCCCTAAAATATTGATCAAAACCAGGTTTAATGGACTGTTTCAGTGTGGTACCACATTACTACGTGATCTAAACCAGAAAAAACCCAGGATCTGTTCAACAAGTATGTGAAGAATGCGAAAGTATGTGTCTGATGAGGGAAAATGCCAGGCTTAACCTAGACCTAACATGCGTTACCCTCAAAAATATTGATCGAAACCTTGTTTAATGGACTGTTTCAGTGTGGTACCACATTACTACGTGATCCAAACCAGAAAAACCCAGGATCTGTTCAACAAGTATGCAAAAACCGCGAAACTATGAGCCTGACGAGGGCAAATCCCAGGCCTAACCTAGACCTAACATGCGTTACCCTCAAAAATATTGATTGAAACCAGGTTTAATGGACTGTTTCAATGTGGTACCACATTACTACGTGATCCAAACCAGAAAAACCCAGGATATGTACAACTAGTATGTGAAGAATGCGAAAGTATGAGCCTGACGAGGGCAAATCCCAGATCTATCCCAGACATAACTTGCGTTATCATCTAAAATATTCACAGAAACCTGTTTTAATCGACTGTTTCAGTGTGGTACCACATTACTACGTGATCCAATCCAGAAAAAGCCCAGGATCTAGCCATGAAGTATGAGAAATATGCGAAATTAGGAGCCTGATTAGGGCAAATCCTAGACCTAACCCAGACCTAACATGCGTTATTCTCTAAAATATTTATCAAGACCAGGTTTAATGGACTGTTTCAGTGTGATACCACATTACTACCTGATCCAA
This sequence comes from Colletes latitarsis, assembly GCF_051014445.1. Classification (NCBI taxonomy): domain Eukaryota; kingdom Metazoa; phylum Arthropoda; class Insecta; order Hymenoptera; family Colletidae; genus Colletes; species Colletes latitarsis. The sequence continues at coordinate 9,211,916 of NC_135134.1, read as the reverse complement.
TCCAGAAAAAGCCAGGGATCTGTTCAACAAGTATGTGAAGAACGCGAAAGTATGAGCCTGAAGAGGGCAAATCCCAGACCTATCCCAGACATGACATGCGTTATCCTCTAAAATATTGATCAAAACCAGGTTTAATGGACTGTTTCAGTGTGGTACCACATTACTACGTGATCCAAACCAGAAAAACCCAGGATCTGTTCAACAAGTATGTGGAGAATGCGAATGTATGTGTCTGATGATGGCAAATCCCAGGCCTATCCCAGACATAACATGCGTTGTCCTCTAAAATATTGACCGAAACCAGGTTTAATGGACTGTTTCAGTGTGGTACCACATTAATACGTCATCCAAACCAGAAAACGCCCAGAATCTGACCATCAACTATGAGAAATATGCGAAAGTACGAGCCTGATCAGAGCAAATCCCAGAACTAACCAAGACCTAAGATGCGTTATCTTCTAAAATATTGATCGAAACCAGGTTTAATGGACTGTTTCAGTGTGGTACCACATTATTACGTGATCCAAACCAGAAAAACCCAGGATCTGTTCAACAAGTATGTGAAAAACGCGAAACTATGAGCCTGATGAGGGCAAATCCCAGACCTATCCCAGACATAACATGCGTTATCCTCTAAAATATTGATCGAAACCAGGTTTAATGGACTGTTTCAGTGTGGTACCACATTACTACGTGATCCAAACCAGAAAAAACCCAGGATCTGTTCAACAAGTATGTGGAGAATGCGAAAGTGTGTGTCTGATGAGGGAAAATCCCAGGCCTAACCTAGACCTAACATGCGTTACCCTCAAAAATATTGATCGAAACCTGGTTTAATGGACTGTTTCAGTGTGGTACCACATTACTACGTGATCCAATCCAGAAAAAGCCCAGGATCTAGCCATGAAGTATGAGAAATATGCGAAATTAGAAGCCTGATTAGGGCAAATCCCAGACCTAACCCAGACCTAACATGCGTTATCCTCTAAAATATTTATCAAGACCAGGTTTAATCGACTGTTTCAGTGTGATACCACATTACTACCTGATCCAATCCAGAAAAAGCCAGGGATCTGTTCAACAATTATGTGAAAAATGCGAATATATGACCCTGATGAGGGCGAATCCCGGACCTATCCCAGACCTAACATGCGTTATCCTCTAAAATATTGATCGAAACCAGGTTTAATGGACTGTTTCAGTGTGGTACCACATTGCTACGTGATCCAAACCAGAAAAAACCCAGGATCCGTTCAACAAGTATGTGATGACTGCGAAAGTATGTGTCTGATGAGGGAAAATCCCAGGCCTAACCTAGACCTAACATGCGTTACCCTCAAAAATATTGATCGAAACCGGGTTTAATGGACTGTTTCGGTGTGGTACCACATTACTACGTGATCCAAACCAGAAAAAAACCAGAATCTGTTCAACAAGTATGTGAAAAACGCGAAACTATGAGCCTGAAGAGGGCAAATCCCAGGCCTAACCTAGACCTAACATGCGTTACCCTCAAAAATATTGATCGAAACCAGGTTTAATGTACTGTTTCAGTGTGGTACCACATTACTACGTGATCCGAACAAGAAAAACCCAGGATCTGTTCAACAAGTATGTGAAAAACGCGAAACTATGAGCCTGATGAGGGCAAATCCCAGACCTATCCCAGACATAACTTGCGTTATCCTCTAAAATGTTGATCGAAACCAGGTTTAATGGACTGTTTCAATGTGGTACCACATTACTACGTCATCCAAACCAGAAAACGCCCAGAATCTGGCCATCAACTATGAGAAATATGCGAAAGTACGAGCCTGATCAGAGCAAATCCCAGAACTAACCAAGACCTAACATGCGTTATCTTCTAAAATATTGATCGAAACCAGGTTTAATGGACTGTTTCAGTGTGGTACCACATTACTACGTGATCCAAACCAGAAAAACCCAGGATCTGTTCAACAAGTATGTGAAAAACGCGAAACTATGAGCCTGATGAGGGCAAATCCTAGACCTATCCCAGACATACCATGCGTTATCCTCTAAAATATTGATCGAAACCAGGTTTAATGGACTGTTTCAGTGTGGTACCACATTACTACGTGATCCAAACCAGAACAAAACCCAGGATCTGTACAACTAGTATGTGAAGAATGCGAAAGTATGAGCCTGACGATGGCAAAGCCCAGACCTATCCCAGACATAACTTGCGTTATCATCTAAAATATTGACCGAAACCTGCTTTAATCGACTGTTTCAGTGTGGTACCACATTACAACGTGATCCAAACCAGAAAAAGCCCAGAATCTGGCCATCAACTATGTGAAATATGCGAAAGTACGAGCCTGATGAGAGCAAATCCCAGACCTAACCTAGACATAACATGCGTTATTCTCTAAAATATTGATCCAAACCAGGTTTAATGGACTGTTTCAGTGTGGTACCACATTAGTACATGATCCAAACCAGAATGAGCCAGGGATCTGTTCAACAAGTATGTGAAAAACGCGAAAGTATGACCCTGATGAACGCAAATCCCAGGACTAACCTAGTCCTAACGTGCGTCATCCTCTAAAATATTGATCGAAACTAGGTTTAGTGGACTGTTTCAGTGTGGTACCACATTACTACGTGATTCAAACCAGAAAAACCCAGAATCTGTTCAACAAGTATGTGAAAAACGCGAAACTATGAGCCTGAAGAGGGCAAATCCCAGACCTATCCCAGACATAACATGCGTTATCCTCTAAAATATTGATCAAAACGAGGTTTAATGGACTGTTTCAGTGTGGTACCACATTACTACGTGATCCAAACCAGAAAAACCCAGGATCTGTTCAACAAGTATGTGAAAAACGTGAAACTATGAGCCTGATGAGGGCAAAATCCCAGACGTATCCCAGACATAACATGCGTTATCCTCTAAAATATTGATCGAAACCAGGTTTAATGGACTGTTTCAGTGTGGTACCACATTACTACGTGATCCAAACCAGAAAAACCCTGGATCTGTTCAACAAGTATTTGAAAAACGCGAAACTATGAGCCTGATGAGGGCAAATCCCAGGCCTAGCCTAGACATAACATGCGTTATCCTCTAAAATATTGATCGAAACCAGGTATAATTGAATGTTTCATTGTGATACCTCATTACTACCTGATCCAATCCAGAAAAAGCCCAGGATCTAGCCATCAAGTATGAGAAATATGCGATAGTATGAGCCCGCTGAGGGCAAAACCCAGGCCTAACCTAGACATAACATGCGTTATCCTCTAAAATATTGATCGAAACCAGGTATAATTGAATGTTCCAGTGTGATACCACATTACTACGTGATCCAAACCAGAAAAAACCCAGGATCTGTTCAACAAGTATGTGAAAAATGCGAAAGTATGAGCCTGACGAGGGCAAATCCCAGACCTATCCCAGACATAACTTGCGTTATCATCTAAAATATTGACCGAAACCTGTTTTAATCGACTGTTTCGTTGTGGTACCACACAACTACGTGATCCAAACCAGAAAAAGCCCAGAATCTGGTCATCAACTATCAGAAATATGCGAAAGTACGAGCCTGATGAGAGCAAATCCCAGAACTAACCAAGACTTAACATGCGTTATCCTCTAAAATATTGATCGAAACCAGGTTTAATGGACTGTTTCAGTGTGGTACCACACAACTACGTGATCCAAACCAGAAAAAGCCCAGAATCTGGTCATCAACTATCAGAAATATGCGAAAGTACGAGCCTGATGAGAGCAAATCCCAGAACTAACCAAGACTTAACATGCGTTATCCTCTAAAATATTGATCGAAACCAGGTTTAATGGACTGTTTCAGTGTGGTACCACATTACTACGTGATCCATTCCAGAAAAACCCAGGATCTGTTCAACATGTATGTGAAAAACGCGAAACTATGAGCCTGATGAGGGCAAAATCCCATACCTATCCCAGACATAACATGCGTTATCCTCTAATATATTGATCAAAACCAGGTTTAATGAACTGTTTCAGTGTGGTTCCCCATTACTACGTGATCCAAACCAGAAAAAACCCAGGATCTGTTCAACAAGTATGTGGAGAATGCGAAAGTATGTGTCTGATGATGGCAAATCCCAGACCTATCCCAGACATAACATGCGTTATCCTCTAAAATATTGACCGAAACCTGTTTTAATCGACTGTTTCAGTGTGGAACCACATTACTACGTGATCCAAACCAGAAAAAGCCCAGAATCTGGCCATCAGCTATGAGAAATATGCGAAAGTACGAGCCTGATGAGAGCAAATCCCAGACCTAACCTAGACCTAACATGCGTTATTCTCTTAAATATTGATCGAAGCCAGGTTTAATGGACTGTTTCAGTGTTGTACCACATTAGTACGTGATCCAATCCAGAAAAAGCCCAGGATATAGCCATCCAGTATGAGAAATATGCGAAAGTTTGAGCCTGATGAGGGCAAATCCCTGGCCTAACCTAGACATAACATGCGTTATCCTCTAAAATATTGATCGAAACCAGGTTTAAGCGACTGTTTCAGTGTGGTACCACATTACTACGTGATCCAAACCTGAAAAAGCCAGGGATCTGTTCAACAAGTATGTGAAGAATGCGAAAGTATGAGCCTGACGAGGGCAAAGCCCAGACCAATCCCAGACATAACTTGCGTTATCACCTAAAATATTGACCGAAACCTGCTTTAATCGACTGTTTCAGTGTGGTACCACATTACTGCGTGATCCAAACCAGAGAAAGCCCAGAATCTGGCCATCAACTATGAGAAATATGCGAAAGCACGAGCCTGATGAGAGCAAATCCCAGAACTAACCAAGACTTAACATGCGTTATCCTCTAAAATATTGATCGAAACCAGGTTTAATGGACTGTTTCAGTGTGGTACCACATTACTACGTGATCCAAACCAGAAAAACCCAGGATCTGTTCAACAAGTATGTGAAAAACGTGAAACTATGAGCCTGATGAGGGCAAAATCCTTGACGTATCCCAGACATAACATGCGTTATCCTCTAAAATATTGATCGAAACCAGGTTTAATGGACTGTTTCAGTGTGGTACCACATTACTACGTGATCCAATCCAGAAAGAACCCAGGATCTGTTCAACAAGTATGTGGAGAATGCGGAAGTATGTGTCTGATGAGGGCAAATCCTAGACCTAACCCAGACCTAACATGCGTTATCCTCTAAAATATTTATCAAGGCCAGGTCTAATTGAATCTTTCAGTGTGGTACCACATTGCGACGTGATCCAAACCAGAAAAAACCCAGGATCCGTTCAACAAGTATGTGGAGAATGCGGAAGAATGACCCTGATGAGGGCAAATCCCAGACCTATCCCAGACCTAACTTGCGTTGTCCACTAAAATATTGATGGAAACCAGGTTTAATTGAGTGTTTCAGTGTGGTACCACATTACTACGTGATCCAAACCAAAAAAACCGGGGATCTGTTCAACAAGTATGTGAAAAACGCGAAAGTATGAGCCTGATGAGGGCAAATCCCAGACCTATCCCAGACCTAACATGCGTTATCCTGTAAAATATTGATCGAAACCACGTTTAATGGACTGTTTCAGTGTGGTACCACATTGCTACGTGATCCAAACCAGAAAAAACCCAGGATCCGTTCAACAAGTATGTGGAGAATGCGAAAGTATGTGTCTGATGATGGCAGATCCCATGCCTATCCCAGACATAACATGCGTTATCCTCTAAAATACTGATCGAATCCAGTTTTAATCGACTGTTTCAGTGTGGTAAAACATTGCTACGTGATCCAAACCAGAAAAAACCCAGGATCAGTTCAACAAGTATGTGGAGAATGCGGAAGTATGTGTCTGATGAGGGCAAATCCTAGACCTAACCCAGACCTAAGATGCGTTATCCTCTATAATATTTATCAAGACCAGATTTAATTGAGTGTTTCAGTGTGGTACCACATTACTATGTGATCCAAACCAGAAAGAACCCAGGATCTGTTCAACAAGTATGTGGAGAATGCGGAAGTATGTGTCTGATGAGGGCAAATCCTAGACCTAACCCAGACCTAACATGCGTTATCCTCTAAAATATTTATCAAGGCCAGGTCTAATTGAATCTTTCAGTGTGGTACCACATTGCGACGTGATCCAAACCAGAAAAAACCCAGGAACCGTTCAACAAGTATGTGGAGAATGCGAAAGTATGTGTCTGATGATGGCAAATCCCAGGCCTATCCCAGACATAACATGCGTTATCCTCTAAAATACTGATCGAAACCAGTTTTAATCGACTGTTTCGGTGTGGTAAAACATTGCTACGTGATCCAAACCAGAAAAAACCCAGGATCCGTTCAACAAGTATGTGAAGAATGCGGAAGAATGACCCTGATGAGGGCAAATCCCAGACCTATCCCAGACCTAACTTGCGTTGTCCACTAAAATATTGATGGAAACCAGGTTTAATTGAGTGTTTTAGTGTGGTACCACATTACTACGTGATCCAAACCAAAAAAACCGGGGATCTGTTCAACAAGTATGTGAAAAACGCGAAAGTATGAGCCTGATGAGGGCAAATCCCAGACCTAACCAAGACCTAACATGCGTTATTCTCTAAAATATTGATCGAAACCAGGTTTAGTGGACTGTTTCAGTGTGGTACCACATTACTACGTGATCCAAACCAGAAAAAACCCACGATCTAGGCAACAAGTATGAGAAATGTGCGAAAGTATGAGCCTGATGAGGGCAAATCCTAGACCTAACCCAGACCTAACATGCGTTATCCTCTATAATATTTATCAAGACCAGATTTAATTGAATGTTTCAGTGTGGTACCACATTACTATGTGATCCAAACCAGAAAAAACCCAGGATCTCTTCAACAAGTATGTGGAGAATGCGGAAGTATGTGTCTGATGAGGGCAAATCCTAGACCTAACCCAGACCTAACATGCGTTATCCTCTAAAATATTCATCAAGACCAGGTCTAATTGAATGTTTCAGTGTGGTACCACATTACTACGGGATCCAAACCAGAAAATGGCCAGAATCTGGCCGTCAAGTATGAGAAATATGCGTAAGTACGAGCCTGATGAGAGCAAATCCCAGACCTAATCGAGACCTAACATGAGTTATTCTCTAAAATATTCATCGAAACCAGGTTTAATGGACTTATTCAGTGTGGTGCCACATTACTACGTGATCCAAACCAGAAAAAGCCGTGGATCCGTTCAACATGTATGTGAAGAATGCGAAAGTATGAGCCTGACGAGGGCAAATCCCAGACCTATCCCAGACATAACTTGCGTTATCATTTAAAATATTGACCGAAACCTGTTTTAATGGACTGTTTCAGTGTGGTACCACATTACTACGTGAAACAAACCAGAAAACGCCCAGAATCTGGCCATCAACTATGAGAAATATGCGAAAGTACGAGCCTGATCAGAGGAAATCCCAGAACTAACCAAGACGTAACATGTGTTATCTTCTAAAATATTGATCGGAACCAGGTTTAATGGACAGTTTCAGTGTGGTACCACATTACTACGTGATCCAAACCAGAACAAAACCCAGGATCTGTACAACTAGTATGTGAAGAATGCGAAAGTATGAGCCTGACGAGGGCAAAGCCCAGACCTATCCCAGACATAACTTGCGTTATCATCTAAAATATTGACCGAAACCTGTTTTAATGGACTGTTTCAGTGTGGTACCACATTACTACGTGAAACAAACCAGAAAACGCCCAGAATCTGGCCATCAACTATGAGAAATATGCGAAAGTACGAGCCTGATGAGAGCAAATCCCAGACCTAACCAAGACCTAACTTGCGTTGTCCACTAAAATATTGATGGAAACCAGGTTTAATTGAGTGTTTCAGTGTGGTACCACATTACTACGTGATCCAAACCAAAAAAACCGGGGATCTGTTCAACAAGTATGTGAAAAACGCGAAAGTATGAGCCTGATGAGGGCAAATCCCAGACCTAACCAAGACCTAACATGCGTTATTCTCTAAAATATTGATCGAAACCAGGTTTAGTGGACTGTTTCAGTGTGGTACCACATTACTACGTGATCCAAACCAGAAAAAACCCACGATCTAGGCAACAAGTATGAGAAATGTGCGAAAGTATGAGCCTGATGAGGGCAAATCCTAGACCTAACCCAGACCTAACATGCGTTATCCTCTATAATATTTATCAAGACCAGATTTAATTGAATGTTTCAGTGTGGTACCACATTACTATGTGATCCAAACCAGAAAAAACCCGGGATCTGTTCAACAAGTATGTGGAGAATGCGGAAGTATGTGTCTGATGAGGGCAAATCCTAGACCTAACCCAGACCTAACATGCGTTATCCTCTAAAATATTCATCAAGACCAGGTCTAATTGAATGTTTCAGTGTGGTACCACATTACTACCTGATCCAAACCAGAAAAAACCCAGGATCTGTTCAACAAGTATGTGGAGAATGCGAAAGTATGTGTCTGATGCTGGCAAATCCCAGGCCTAACCTAACCATAACATGCGTTATCCTCTAAAATATTGATTGAAACCAGGTTTAATGGACTGTTTCAATGTGGTACCACATTACTACGTGATCCAAACCAGAAAAACCCAGGATATGTACAACTAGTATGTGAAGAATGCGAAAGTATGAGCCTGACGAGGGCAAATCCCAGATCTATCCCAGACATAACTTGCGTTATCATCTAAAATATTCACAGAAACCTGTTTTAATCGACTGTTTCAGTGTGGTACCACATTACTACGTGATCCAATCCAGAAAAAGCCCAGGATCTAGCCATGAAGTATGAGAAATATGCGAAATTAGGAGCCTGATTAGGGCAAATCCTAGACCTAACCCAGACCTAACATGCGTTATTCTCTAAAATATTTATCAAGACCAGGTTTAATGGACTGTTTCAGTGTGATACCACATTACTACCTGATCCAATCCAGAAAAAGCCAGGGATCTGTTCAACAAGTATGTGAAGAACGCGAAAGTATGAGCCTGAAGAGGGCAAATCCCAGACCTATCCCAGACATGACATGCGTTATCCTCTAAAATATTGATCAAAACCAGGTTTAATGGACTGTTTCAGTGTGGTACCACATTACTACGTGATCCAAACCAGAAAAACCCAGGATCTGTTCAACAAGTATGTGGAGAATGCGAATGTATGTGTCTGATGATGGCAAATCCCAGGCCTATCCCAGACATAACATGCGTTGTCCTCTAAAATATTGACCGAAACCAGGTTTAATGGACTGTTTCAGTGTGGTACCACATTAATACGTCATCCAAACCAGAAAACGCCCAGAATCTGACCATCAACTATGAGAAATATGCGAAAGTACGAGCCTGATCAGAGCAAATCCCAGAACTAACCAAGACCTAAGATGCGTTATCTTCTAAAATATTGATCGAAACCAGGTTTAATGGACTGTTTCAGTGTGGTACCACATTATTACGTGATCCAAACCAGAAAAACCCAGGATCTGTTCAACAAGTATGTGAAAAACGCGAAACTATGAGCCTGATGAGGGCAAATCCCAGACCTATCCCAGACATAACATGCGTTATCCTCTAAAATATTGATCGAAACCAGGTTTAATGGACTGTTTCAGTGTGGTACCACATTACTACGTGATCCAAACCAGAAAAAACCCAGGATCTGTTCAACAAGTATGTGGAGAATGCGAAAGTGTGTGTCTGATGAGGGAAAATCCCAGGCCTAACCTAGACCTAACATGCGTTACCCTCAAAAATATTGATCGAAACCTGGTTTAATGGACTGTTTCAGTGTGGTACCACATTACTACGTGATCCAATCCAGAAAAAGCCCAGGATCTAGCCATGAAGTATGAGAAATATGCGAAATTAGAAGCCTGATTAGGGCAAATCCTATACCTAACCCAGACCTAACATGCGTTATCCTCTAAAATATTTATCAAGACCAGGTTTAATCGACTGTTTCAGTGTGATACCACATTACTACCTGATCCAATCCAGAAAAAGCCAGGGATCTGTTCAACAATTATGTGAAAAATGCGAATATATGACCCTGATGAGGGCGAATCCCGGACCTATCCCAGACCTAACATGCGTTATCCTCTAAAATATTGATCGAAACCAGGTTTAATGGACTGTTTCAGTGTGGTACCACATTGCTACGTGATCCAAACCAGAAAAAACCCAGGATCCGTTCAACAAGTATGTGATGACTGCGAAAGTATGTGTCTGATGAGGGAAAATCCCAGGCCTAACCTAGACCTAACATGCGTTACCCTCAAAAATATTGATCGAAACCGGGTTTAATGGACTGTTTCGGTGTGGTACCACATTACTACGTGATCCAAACCAGAAAAAAACCAGAATCTGTTCAACAAGTATGTGAAAAACGCGAAACTATGAGCCTGAAGAGGGCAAATCCCAGGCCTAACCTAGACCTAACATGCGTTACCCTCAAAAATATTGATCGAAACCAGGTTTAATGTACTGTTTCAGTGTGGTACCACATTACTACGTGATCCGAACAAGAAAAACCCAGGATCTGTTCAACAAGTATGTGAAAAACGCGAAACTATGAGCCTGATGAGGGCAAATCCCAGACCTATCCCAGACATAACTTGCGTTATCCTCTAAAATGTTGATCGAAACCAGGTTTAATGGACTGTTTCAATGTGGTACCACATTACTACGTCATCCAAACCAGAAAACGCCCAGAATCTGGCCATCAACTATGAGAAATATGCGAAAGTACGAGCCTGATCAGAGCAAATCCCAGAACTAACCAAGACCTAACATGCGTTATCTTCTAAAATATTGATCGAAACCAGGTTTAATGGACTGTTTCAGTGTGGTACCACATTACTACGTGATCCAAACCAGAAAAACCCAGGATCTGTTCAACAAGTATGTGAAAAACGCGAAACTATGAGCCTGATGAGGGCAAATCCTAGACCTATCCCAGACATACCATGCGTTATCCTCTAAAATATTGATCGAAACCAGGTTTAATGGACTGTTTCAGTGTGGTACCACATTACTACGTGATCCAAACCAGAACAAAACCCAGGATCTGTACAACTAGTATGTGAAGAATGCGAAAGTATGAGCCTGACGATGGCAAAGCCCAGACCTATCCCAGACATAACTTGCGTTATCATCTAAAATATTGACCGAAACCTGCTTTAATCGACTGTTTCAGTGTGGTACCACATTACAACGTGATCCAAACCAGAAAAAGCCCAGAATCTGGCCATCAACTATGTGAAATATGCGAAAGTACGAGCCTGATGAGAGCAAATCCCAGACCTAACCTAGACATAACATGCGTTATTCTCTAAAATATTGATCCAAACCAGGTTTAATGGACTGTTTCAGTGTGGTACCACATTAGTACATGATCCAAACCAGAATGAGCCAGGGATCTGTTCAACAAGTATGTGAAAAACGCGAAAGTATGACCCTGATGAACGCAAATCCCAGGACTAACCTAGTCCTAACGTGCGTCATCCTCTAAAATATTGATCGAAACTAGGTTTAGTGGACTGTTTCAGTGTGGTACCACATTACTACGTGATTCAAACCAGAAAAACCCAGAATCTGTTCAACAAGTATGTGAAAAACGCGAAACTATGAGCCTGAAGAGGGCAAATCCCAGACCTATCCCAGACATAACATGCGTTATCCTCTAAAATATTGATCAAAACGAGGTTTAATGGACTGTTTCAGTGTGGTACCACATTACTACGTGATCCAAACCAGAAAAACCCAGGATCTGTTCAACAAGTATGTGAAAAACGTGAAACTATGAGCCTGATGAGGGCAAAATCCCAGACGTATCCCAGACATAACATGCGTTATCCTCTAAAATATTGATCGAAACCAGGTTTAATGGACTGTTTCAGTGTGGTACCACATTACTACGTGATCCAAACCAGAAAAACCCTGGATCTGTTCAACAAGTATTTGAAAAACGCGAAACTATGAGCCTGATGAGGGCAAATCCCAGGCCTAGCCTAGACATAACATGCGTTATCCTCTAAAATATTGATCGAAACCAGGTATAATTGAATGTTTCATTGTGATACCTCATTACTACCTGATCCAATCCAGAAAAAGCCCAGGATCTAGCCATCAAGTATGAGAAATATGCGATAGTATGAGCCCGCTGAGGGCAAAACCCAGGCCTAACCTAGACATAACATGCGTTATCCTCTAAAATATTGATCGAAACCAGGTATAATTGAATGTTCCAGTGTGATACCACATTACTACGTGATCCAAACCAGAAAAAACCCAGGATCTGTTCAACAAGTATGTGAAAAATGCGAAAGTATGAGCCTGACGAGGGCAAATCCCAGACCTATCCCAGACATAACTTGCGTTATCATCTAAAATATTGACCGAAACCTGTTTTAATCGACTGTTTCGTTGTGGTACCACACAACTACGTGATCCAAACCAGAAAAAGCCCAGAATCTGGTCATCAACTATCAGAAATATGCGAAAGTACGAGCCTGATGAGAGCAAATCCCAGAACTAACCAAGACTTAACATGCGTTATCCTCTAAAATATTGATCGAAACCAGGTTTAATGGACTGTTTCAGTGTGGTACCACACAACTACGTGATCCAAACCAGAAAAAGCCCAGAATCTGGTCATCAACTATCAGAAATATGCGAAAGTACGAGCCTGATGAGAGCAAATCCCAGAACTAACCAAGACTTAACATGCGTTATCCTCTAAAATATTGATCGAAACCAGGTTTAATGGACTGTTTCAGTGTGGTACCACATTACTACGTGATCCAAACCAGAAAAACCCAGGATCTGTTCAACATGTATGTGAAAAACGCGAAACTATGAGCCTGATGAGGGCAAAATCCCATACCTATCCCAGACATAACATGCGTTATCCTCTAATATATTGATCAAAACCAGGTTTAATGAACTGTTTCAGTGTGGTTCCCCATTACTACGTGATCCAAACCAGAAAAAACCCAGGATCTGTTCAACAAGTATGTGGAGAATGCGAAAGTATGTGTCTGATGATGGCAAATCCCAGACCTATCCCAGACATAACATGCGTTATCCTCTAAAATATTGACCGAAACCTGTTTTAATCGACTGTTTCAGTGTGGAACCACATTACTACGTGATCCAAACCAGAAAAAGCCCAGAATCTGGCCATCAGCTATGAGAAATATGCGAAAGTACGAGCCTGATGAGAGCAAATCCCAGACCTAACCTAGACCTAACATGCGTTATTCTCTTAAATATTGATCGAAGCCAGGTTTAATGGACTGTTTCAGTGTTGTACCACATTAGTACGTGATCCAATCCAGAAAAAGCCCAGGATATAGCCATCCAGTATGAGAAATATGCGAAAGTTTGAGCCTGATGAGGGCAAATCCCTGGCCTAACCTAGACATAACATGCGTTATCCTCTAAAATATTGATCGAAACCAGGTTTAAGCGACTGTTTCAGTGTGGTACCACATTACTACGTGATCCAAACCTGAAAAAGCCAGGGATCTGTTCAACAAGTATGTGAAGAATGCGAAAGTATGAGCCTGACGAGGGCAAAGCCCAGACCAATCCCAGACATAACTTGCGTTATCACCTAAAATATTGACCGAAACCTGCTTTAATCGACTGTTTCAGTGTGGTACCACATTACTGCGTGATCCAATCCAGAAAGAACCCAGGATCTGTTCAACAAGTATGTGGAGAATGCGGAAGTATGTGTCTGATGAGGGCAAATCCTAGACCTAACCCAGACCTAACATGCGTTATCCTCTAAAATATTTATCAAGGCCAGGTCTAATTGAATCTTTCAGTGTGGTACCACATTGCGACGTGATCCAAACCAGAAAAAACCCAGGATCCGTTCAACAAGTATGTGGAGAATGCGGAAGAATGACCCTGATGAGGGCAAATCCCAGACCTATCCCAGACCTAACTTGCGTTGTCCACTAAAATATTGATGGAAACCAGGTTTAATTGAGTGTTTCAGTGTGGTACCACATTACTACGTGATCCAAACCAAAAAAACCGGGGATCTGTTCAACAAGTATGTGAAAAACGCGAAAGTATGAGCCTGATGAGGGCAAATCCCAGACCTATCCCAGACCTAACATGCGTTATCCTGTAAAATATTGATCGAAACCACGTTTAATGGACTGTTTCAGTGTGGTACCACATTGCTACGTGATCCAAACCAGAAAAAACCCAGGATCCGTTCAACAAGTATGTGGAGAATGCGAAAGTATGTGTCTGATGATGGCAGATCCCATGCCTATCCCAGACATAACATGCGTTATCCTCTAAAATACTGATCGAATCCAGTTTTAATCGACTGTTTCAGTGTGGTAAAACATTGCTACGTGATCCAAACCAGAAAAAACCCAGGATCAGTTCAACAAGTATGTGGAGAATGCGGAAGTATGTGTCTGATGAGGGCAAATCCTAGACCTAACCCAGACCTAAGATGCGTTATCCTCTATAATATTTATCAAGACCAGATTTAATTGAGTGTTTCAGTGTGGTACCACATTACTATGTGATCCAAACCAGAAAGAACCCAGGATCTGTTCAACAAGTATGTGGAGAATGCGGAAGTATGTGTCTGATGAGGGCAAATCCTAGACCTAACCCAGACCTAACATGCGTTATCCTCTAAAATATTTATCAAGGCCAGGTCTAATTGAATCTTTCAGTGTGGTACCACATTGCGACGTGATCCAAACCAGAAAAAACCCAGGAACCGTTCAACAAGTATGTGGAGAATGCGAAAGTATGTGTCTGATGATGGCAAATCCCAGGCCTATCCCAGACATAACATGCGTTATCCTCTAAAATACTGATCGAAACCAGTTTTAATCGACTGTTTCGGTGTGGTAAAACATTGCTACGTGATCCAAACCAGAAAAAACCCAGGATCCGTTCAACAAGTATGTGAAGAATGCGGAAGAATGACCCTGATGAGGGCAAATCCCAGACCTATCCCAGACCTAACTTGCGTTGTCCACTAAAATATTGATGGAAACCAGGTTTAATTGAGTGTTTCAGTGTGGTACCACATTACTACGTGATCCAAACCAAAAAAACCGGGGATCTGTTCAACAAGTATGTGAAAAACGCGAAAGTATGAGCCTGATGAGGGCAAATCCCAGACCTAACCAAGACCTAACATGCGTTATTCTCTAAAATATTGATCGAAACCAGGTTTAGTGGACTGTTTCAGTGTGGTACCACATTACTACGTGATCCAAACCAGAAAAAACCCACGATCTAGGTAACAAGTATGAGAAATGTGCGAAAGTATGAGCCTGATGAGGGCAAATCCTAGACCTAACCCAGACCTAACATGCGTTATCCTCTATAATACTTATCAAGACCAGATTTAATTGAATGTTTCAGTGTGGTACCACATTACTATGTGATCCAAACCAGAAAAAACCCAGGATCTCTTCAACAAGTATGTGGAGAATGCGGAAGTATGTGTCTGATGAGGGCAAATCCTAGACCTAACCCAGACCTAACATGCGTTATCCTCTAAAATATTCATCAAGACCAGGTCTAATTGAATGTTTCAGTGTGGTACCACATTACTACGGGATCCAAACCAGAAAATGGCCAGAATCTGGCCGTCAAGTATGAGAAATATGCGTAAGTACGAGCCTGATGAGAGCAAATCCCAGACCTAATCGAGACCTAACATGAGTTATTCTCTAAAATATTCATCGAAACCAGGTTTAATGGACTTATTCAGTGTGGTGCCACATTACTACGTGATCCAAACCAGAAAAAGCCGTGGATCCGTTCAACATGTATGTGAAGAATGCGAAAGTATGAGCCTGACGAGGGCAAATCCCAGACCTATCCCAGACATAACTTGCGTTATCATTTAAAATATTGACCGAAACCTGTTTTAATGGACTGTTTCAGTGTGGTACCACATTACTACGTGAAACAAACCAGAAAACGCCCAGAATCTGGCCATCAACTATGAGAAATATGCGAAAGTACGAGCCTGATCAGAGGAAATCCCAGAACTAACCAAGACGTAACATGTGTTATCTTCTAAAATATTGATCGGAACCAGGTTTAATGGACAGTTTCAGTGTGGTACCACATTACTACGTGATCCAAACCAGAACAAAACCCAGGATCTGTACAACTAGTATGTGAAGAATGCGAAAGTATGAGCCTGACGAGGGCAAAGCCCAGACCTATCCCAGACATAACTTGCGTTATCATCTAAAATATTGACCGAAACCTGTTTTAATGGACTGTTTCAGTGTGGTACCACATTACTACGTGAAACAAACCAGAAAACGCCCAGAATCTGGCCATCAACTATGAGAAATATGCGAAAGTACGAGCCTGATGAGAGCAAATCCCAGACCTAACCAAGACCTAACTTGCGTTGTCCACTAAAATATTGATGGAAACCAGGTTTAATTGAGTGTTTCAGTGTGGTACCACATTACTACGTGATCCAAACCAAAAAAACCGGGGATCTGTTCAACAAGTATGTGAAAAACGCGAAAGTATGAGCCTGATGAGGGCAAATCCCAGACCTAACCAAGACCTAACATGCGTTATTCTCTAAAATATTGATCGAAACCAGGTTTAGTGGACTGTTTCAGTGTGGTACCACATTACTACGTGATCCAAACCAGAAAAAACCCACGATCTAGGCAACAAGTATGAGAAATGTGCGAAAGTATGAGCCTGATGAGGGCAAATCCTAGACCTAACCCAGACCTAACATGCGTTATCCTCTATAATATTTATCAAGACCAGATTTAATTGAATGTTTCAGTGTGGTACCACATTACTATGTGATCCAAACCAGAAAAAACCCGGGATCTGTTCAACAAGTATGTGGAGAATGCGGAAGTATGTGTCTGATGAGGGCAAATCCTAGACCTAACCCAGACCTAACATGCGTTATCCTCTAAAATATTCATCAAGACCAGGTCTAATTGAATGTTTCAGTGTGGTACCACATTACTACCTGATCCAAACCAGAAAAAACCCAGGATCTGTTCAACAAGTATGTGGAGAATGCGAAAGTATGTGTCTGATGCTGGCAAATCCCAGGCCTAACCTAACCATAACATGCGTTATCCTCTAAAATATTGATCGAAACCAGGTTTAATTGAATGATCCAGTGTGACCCCACATTACTACGTGATCCAAACCAGAAAATGGCCAAAATCTGGCCATCAAGTATGAGAAATATGCGAAAGTATGAGCCTGATGAGAGCAAATCCCAGACCTAACCGAGACCTAACATGAGTTATTCTCTAAAATATTCATCGAAACCAGGTTTAATGGACTTATTCAGTGTGGTACCACATTACTACGTGATCCAAACCAGAAAAAACCGTGGATCCGTTCAACATGTATGTGAAGAATGCGAAAGTATGAGCCTGACGAGGGCAAAGCCCAGACCTATCCCAGACATAACTTTTTTTTTTTTTTTTTTTTTTTTTTTTTTTTGTCGTGGGGAAAATCTTCGAAAGACTCCCTCCCACCTCCTTGGGGAGAGGTGGGAGGGGTGTGTGGGATTCCCCGCGCTCGTACAACGACAGGCGCGGGACCTACCCACTAAAAACCCCACGGTGACCCTTCGGCACGCTTTGGGAGGATACCGGGAATCGCTCGAAGCATTCTTCCGGTATCCTCCCCGTGTCCGCGCTTTCGCGCCCATCCCTCGGGGGACAATCGGTCCCCCCAGTAGACACACTGCCTCATAGCGGCGGGACGGGGCCACTCCATCCCGCCGCTATCCGTCCCGGGGCCGCGTTTAGTGGCGGCTGCGAGCCCCACCTCGCAACCGCCCGCGACCCCGTTTCCACCCCTCGGCGGCCGGGCGTTCATGGCCGCATCAGACCGCCGAGGGTGCCTCCCCTTGCGTCGGACCGGTAGGGGGAGGCACTCCTACCCCCAACCGGTCCGACCCGGCGCCGCCTGGCGGGAGGAGGGTCCCCTCAGGACCCCCCTCCCAGCCTAGGTCATCCGCCACGCCGAGGCGGCCGCCCGCGACGCCTCAAGACCGGGCGACGACCTCGGGCCACCGCACGAGCGCGCGCTTCAGCACGCCGCTGAAGCTCGCGCTCCCTCCCCGCGGCCTCCTTCTGCAACATTACGTTCTCGCAGAAGGAGGCCACGGCCCTCCACTTCTCCTCGCTGCCGAGCATGGCGCGCACCACGCCCGGCAGCGAGACATCCCGCCCGACGACGCCGACCAGGACACGGCGCTCCCCCTCCCGCGCGGGGCATACCTCCAGGGTATGATCCGCCGTGTCCTGCTCAGCGTCGCAGTGGCAGCAACGCGCCGTCGGCTCCTTCCCTATCCGACACAGGTATCTTCCGAAGCTGCCATGCCCGGAAAATACCTGTGCCAGCCGGTAGGTGAGGCTGCCATGGCCTCTGTCCAGCCACACCTTCAGGAGTGGCCGAACAGCCCCTACAGTCCGGTGCCCCGCAGTTGGCAGAGCCAGCCGCTCCTGCCACGCGAGCAACACGGACTGCCGGGCCTGGCGCTTCAAATCGCCCCAAGCGGGTTCCTGCCCGCCCGGGACCGCCCCCACCCCCGCGCGACGGTCGACGCGGTGCCGGTACATCACCGCGTGCGACCGCGCGAGCAGGTCCATGGGCGGCATCCCCGCTAGAACCGTCGCCGCCTCATGTGACATGGTCCGATACCCGCGGACGACCCTGAGCGCCATGCGCCTCTGCACCCGACGCAGCATAGTCATGCTGCGCCGGGAGGAAGCCAGGTCGTCCGCCCAGACGGGGGCCCCGTATAGGGCCACCGACTGGACCATTGCCACATAGAGGCGACGAACTCGGCCCGCCGGGCCCCCCAGGTTGGGCAGGATCCGGCCCAGAGCCGCAACCATCCTTTCCAACCGGGGGACCAGGCAGCGGAAATGCTTCTCGAAACGCCAGTGGCTATCGAGGATCAGCCCCAGATACCTGATCTGGGGCTTCACCTCGATGTCAGCCCCACCCACCCGAATCAGAGGGGGTGGCGGATCCTGCCGAGGTGAATGAAACGCAATCACCTCGGTCTTATGGACCGCCACCGTCATCCCCATCCCCCTGATCCGGTCGACGACGCGTTGCGACCCCTCCTCCGCGCGACGCATGGCCCTCCCCCAGTGCGCCCCGACGGCCAGCACCAGTGTGTCATCCGCATAACACACCGTGCTGACGCCGTCGGGGAGGCCGGCCCGCAACACCGAGTCGTACGCGATGTTCCACAGGAGTGGCCCGAGGACCGACCCCTGCGGAACACCGCAGTACACCTCCCTCCGCAAATCACCATCCCGGCCCGGATACTCGATCCACCTGCCGCGGAGATAATCCCCGACGACCGCCCTGAGACAAGGGGGGACTCGATGATATTCGAGCCCCATCCTTATCTCTGCCTAGTGGAGGGTGTTAAAGGCATTGGCAATATCCAAGGATATTGCCAATGCCACCCCTCCCCGGGAGACGGCCGCCTCCGAGAGGGCCCTCACACGACCTATCGCGTCGATAGTCGATCGGCCCCCCCGGAAACCGAACTGGCAGTCGGCCAGACCGGGATCACCCCGCGACAGGTGCTCGACGAGGCGGGCAGCAATCACACGCTCGAAGAGCTTGCCCACCTCGTCGAGGAGATCCCAGACATAACTTGCGTTATCATCTAAAATATTGACCGAAACCTGCTTTAATCGACTGTTTCAGAGTGGTACCATATTACTACGTGATCCAAACCAGAAAAAGCCCAGAATCTGGCCATCAACTATGAGAAATATGCGAAAGTACGAGCCTGATGAGAGCAAATCCCAGACCAAACCAAGACCTAACATGCGTCATCCTCTAAAATATTGATCGAAACCAGGTTTAATGGACTGTTTCAGTGTGGTACCACATTACTACGTGATCCAATCCAGAAAAAGCCAGGGATCTGTTCTACAAGTATGTGAAAAATGCGAAAATATGACCCTGATGAGGGCAAATCCCGAACCTATCCCAGACCTAACATGCGTTATCCTCTAAAATATTGATCGATACCAGGTTTAATGGACTGTTTCAGTTTGGTACCACATTGCTACGTGATCCAAACCAGAAAAAACCCAGGATCCGTTCAACAAGTATGTGGAGAATGCGAAAGTATGTGTCTGATGATGGCAAATCCCAGGCCTATCCCAGACATAACATGCGTTATCCTCCAAAATACTGACCGAAACCAGGTTTAATGGGCTGTTTCAGTGTGGTACTACGTGATGCAAACCAGAAAAAGCCAGGGATCTGTTCAACAAGTATGTGAAAAATGCGACGATATATCCCTGATGAGGGCAAATCCCGGACCTATCCCAGACCTATCATGCGTTATCCTCTAAAATATTGATCGAAACCAGGTTTAATGGACTGTTTCAGTGTGGTACCACATTACTACGTGATCCAAACCAGAAAAACCCAGAATCTGTTCAACAAGTATGTGAAAAACGCGAAAGTATGAGCCTGATGAGGGCAAATCCCAGACCTAACCAAGACCTAACATGCGTTATGTTCTAAAATGTTGATCGAAACCAGGTTTAATGGACTGTTTCAGTGTGGTACCACATTACTACGTGATCCAAACCAGAAAAAACCCACGATCTAGGCATCAAGTATGAGAAATGTGCGAAAGTATGAGCCTGATGCGGGCAAATCCTAGACGTAACCCAGACCTAACATGCGTTATCCTCTAAAATATTTATCAAGACCAGATTTAATTGAATGTTTCAGTGTGGTACAACATTACTACGTGATCCAAACCAGAAAAAACCCAGGATCTGTTCAACAAGTATGTGGAGAATGCGAAAGTATGTGTCTGATGAGGGAAAATCCCTGGCCTAACCTAGTCCTAACATGCGTTACCCTCAAAATTACTCATCCAAACCAGGTTTAATCGACTGTTTCAGTGTGGTACCACATTACTACGTGATCCAAACCAGAAAAAAACCGAGGATCTGTACAACTAGTATGTGAAGAATGCGAAAGTATGAGCCTGACGAAGGCAAATCCCAGAACTATCCCAGACCTAACTTGCGTTGTCCTCTAAAATATTGATCGAAACTAGGTTTAATGGACCGCTTCAGTATGGTACCACAGTACTACGTGATCCAAACCAGAAAAACCCAGGATCTGGACAACTAGTATGTGAAGAATGCGAAAGTATGAGCCTGACGAGGGCAAATCCCAGACCTATCCCAGACCTACCTTGCGTTGTCCTCTAAAATATTGATGGAAACCAGGTTTGATGGAGTGTTTCAGTGTGGTACCACATTACTACGTGATCCAAACCAGAAAACGCCCGGAATCTGGCCATCAACTATGAGAAATATGCGAAAGTACGAGCCTGAGGAGAGCAAATCGCAGACCTAACCAAGACCTAACATGCGTTACTCTCTAAAATATTGATCGAAACCAGGTTTAATGGACTGTTTCAGTGTGGTACCACATTAGTACGTGATCCAATCCAGAAAAAGCCCAGGATCTGGCCATCAAGTATGAGAAATATGCGAAAGTGTGAGCCTGATGTGGGCAAATCCCAGGACTATCCTAGAGCTAACTTGCGTTGTCCTCTAAAATAATGATGGAAACCAGGTTTAATTGAGTGCTTCAGTGTGGTACCACATTACTACGTGATCCAAACCAGAAAAAACCCGGATCTATTCAACAAGTATGTGAAAAATGCGAAAGTATGACCCTGATGAGGGCAAATCCCAGGCCTATCCTAGACCTAACTTGCGTTGTCCTCTAAAATAATGATGGAAACCAAGTTTAATTGAGTGCTTCAGTGTGGTACCACATTACTACGTGATCCAATCCAGGAAAAGCCAGGGATCTAGCCATCAAGTATGAGAAATATGCGAAAGTATGAGCCTGCTGAGGGCAAATCCTAATCCTAACCCAGACCTAACATGAGTTATTCTCTAAAATATTGATCCAAACCAGGTTTAATGGACTGTTTCAGTGTGGTACCACATTAGTACGTGATCCAATCCAGAAAAAGCCCAGAATCTGGCCATCAACTATGAGAAATATGCGAAAGTACGAGCCTGATGAGAGCAAATCCCAGACCAAACCAAGACCTAACATGCGTCATCCTCTAAAATATTGATCGAAACAAGGTTCAATGGACTGTTTCAGTGTGGTACCACAGTACTACGTGATCCAAACCAGAAAAACCCAGGATCTGTTCAACAAGCATGCGAAAAATGCGAAAGTATGACCCTGATGAGGGCAAATCCCAGACCTATCCCAGACCTAACATGCGTTGTCCTCTAAAATATTGATGGAAACCAGGTTTAATTGAGTGTTTCAGTGTGGTACCACATTACTACGTGATCCAAACCAGAATAAGCCAGGGATCTGTTCAACAAGTATGTGAAAAAGGCGAAAGTATGACCCTGATGGGGGCAAATCCCAGGCCTAACCTAGACCTAACATGCGTTATCCTCTAAAATATTGATCCAAACCAGGTTTAATGGACTGTTTCAGTGTGGTACCACATTAGTACATGATCCAAACCAGAATAAGCCAGGGATCTGTTCAACAAGTGTGTGAAAAAGGCGAAAGTATGACCCTGATGGGGGCAAATCCCAGGCCTAACCTAGACCTAACATGCGTTATCCTCTAAAATATTGATCGAAACAAGGTTCAATGGACTGTTTCAGTGTGGTACCACAGTACTACGTGATCCAAACCAGAAAAACCCAGGATCTGTTCAACAAGCATGTGAAAAATGCGAAAGTATGACCCTGATGAGGGCAAATCCCAGACCTATCCCAGACCTAACATGCGTTGTCCTCTAAAATATTGATGGAAACCAGGTTTAATTGAGTGTTTCAGTGTGGTACCACATTACTACGTGATCCAAACCAGAAAAACCCAGGATCTGTTCAACAAGTATGTGAAAAACGCGAAAGTATGAGCCTGATGAGGGCAAATCCCAGGCCTAACCTAGACATAACATGCGTTGTCCTCTAAAATATTCATCGAAACCAGGTTTAATGGACAGTTTCAGTGTGGTACCACATTACTACGGGATCCAAACCAGAAAATGGCCAGAATCTGGCCATCAAGTATGAGAAATATGCGAAAGTACGAGCCTGATGAGAGCAAATCCCAGACCTAACCGAGACATAACATGAGTTATTCTCTAAAATATTCATCGAAACCAGGTTTAATGGACTTATTCAGTGTGGTACCACATTACTACGTGATCCAAACCAGAAAAAACCGTGGACCCGTTCAACATGTATGTGAAGAATGCGAAAGTATGAGCCTGACGAGGGCAAAGCCCAGACCTATCCCAGACATAACTTGCGTTATCATCTAAAATATTGACCGAAACCTGCTTTAATCGACTGTTTCAGAGTGGTACCATATTACTACGTGATCCAAGCCAGAAAAAGCCCAGAATCTGGCCATCAACTATGAGAAATATGCGAAAGAACGAGCCTGATGAGAGCAAATCCCAGACCAAACCAAGACCTAACATGCGCCATCCTCTAAAATATTGATCGAAACCAGGTTTAATGGACTGTTTCAGTGTGGTACCACATTACTACGTGATCCAATCCAGAAAAAGCCAGGGATCTGTTCTACAAGTATGTGAAAAATGCGAAAGTATGTGTCTGATGAGGGAAAATCCCTGGCCTAACCTAGACCTAACATGCGTTACCCTCAAAATTACTCATCCAAACCAGGTTTAATCGACTGTTTCAGTGTGGTACCACATTACTACGTGATCCAAACCAGAAAAAAACCGAGGATCTGTACAACTAGTATGTGAAGAATGCGAAAGTATGAGCCTGACGAGGGCAAATCCCAGACCTATCCCAGACCTACCTTGCGTTGTCCTCTAAAATATTGATGGAAACCAGGTTTGATGGAGTGTTTCAGTGTGGTACCACATTACTACGTGATCCAAACCAGAAAACGCCCAGAATCTGGCCATCAACTATGAGAAATATGCGAAAGTACGTGCCTGATGAGGGCAAATCCCAGACCTAACCAAGACCTAACATGCGTTATTCTCTAAAATATTGATCGAAACCAGGTTTAATGGACTGTTTCAGTGTGGTACCACATTACTACCTGATCCAAACCAGAAAAAACCCACGATCTAGGCAACAAGTATGAGAAATGTGCGAAAATATGAGCCTGATGAGGGCAAATCCTAGACATAACCCAGACCTAACATGCGTTATCCTCTATAATATTTATCAAGACCAGATTTAATTGAATGTTTCAGTGTGGTACCATATTACTACGTGATCCAAACCAGAAAAGACCCAGGATCTGTTCAACAAGTATGTGGAGAATGCGAAAGTATGTGTCTGATGCTGGCAAATCCCAGGCCTAACCTAACCATAACATGCGTTATCCTCTAAAATATTGATCGAAACCAGGTTTAATTGAATGTTTCAGTGTGACCCCACATTACTCCGTGATCCAATCCAGAAAAAGCCCAGGATCTAGCCATCAAGTATGAGAAATATGCGAAAGTACGAGCCTGATGAGAGCAAATCCCAGACCTAACCGAGACCTAACATGAGTTATTCTCTAAAATATTCATCGAAACCAGGTTTAATGGACTTATTCAGTGTGGTACCACATTACTACGTGATCCAAACCAGAAAAAACCGTGGATCCGTTCAACATGTATGTGGAGAATGCGAATGTATGAGCCTGACGAGGGCAAAGCCCAGACCTATCCCTGACATAACTAGCGTTATCATCTAAAATATTGACCGAAACCTGCTTTAATCGACTGTTTCAGTGTGGTACCATATTACTACGTGATCCAAACCAGAAAAAGCCCAGAATCTGGCCATCAACTATGAGAAATATGCGAAAGTACGAGCCTGTTGAGAGCAAATCTCAGACCTAACCAAGACCTAACATGCGTCATCCTCTAAAATATTGATCGAAACCAGGTTTAATGGACTGCTTCAGTGTGGTACCACATTACTACGTGATCCAATCCAGAAAAAGCCAGGGATCTGTTCTACAAGTATGTGAAAAATGCGAAAATATGACCCTGATGAGGGCAAATCCCGAACCTATCCCAGACCTAACATGCGTTATCCTCTAAAATATTGATCGAAACCAGGTTTAATGGACTGTTTCAGTTTGGTACCACATTACTACGTGATCCAAACCAGAAAAAACCCACGATCTAGGCATCGAGTATGAGAAATGTGCGAAAGTATGAGCCTGATGCGGGCAAATCCTAGACGTAACCCAGACCTAACATGCGTTATCCTCTAAAATATTTATCAAGACCAGATTTAATTGAATGTTTCAGTGTGGTACCACATTACTACGTGATCCAAACCAGAAAAAACCCAGGATCTGTTCAACAAGTACGTGGAGAATGCGAAAGTATGTGTCTGATGAGGGAAAATCCCTCGCCTAACCTAGACCTAACATGCGTTACCCTCAAAATTACTCATCGAAACCAGGTTTAATCGACTGTTTCAGTGTGGTACCACATTACTACGTGATCCAAACCAGAAAAAAACCGAGGATCTGTACAACTAGTATGTGAAGAATGCGAAAGTATGAGCCTGACGAGGGCAAATCCCAGACCTATCCCAGACCTAACTTGCGTTGTCCTCTAAAATATTGATCGAAACTAGGTTTAATGGACCGTTTCAGTGTGGTACCGCAGTACTACGTGATCCAAACCAGAAAAACCCAGGATCTGTACAACTAGTATGTGAGGAATGCGAAAGTATGAGCCTGACGAGGGCAAATCCCAGACCTATCCCAGACCTACCTTGCGTTGTCCTCTAAAATATTGATGGAAACCAGGTTTGATGGAGTGTTTCAGTGTGGTACCACATTACTACGTGTTCCAAACCAGAAAACGCCCAGAATCTGGCCATCAACTATGAGAAATATGCGAAAGTACGAGCCTGAGGAGAGCAAATCGTAGACCTAACCAAGACCTAACATGCGTTATTCTCTAAAATATTGATCGAAACCAGGTTTAATGGACTCTTTCAGAGTGGTACCACGTTAGTACGTGATCCAATCCAGAAAAAGCCCAGGATCTGGCCATCAAGTATGAGAAATATGCGAAAGTGTGAGCCTGATGAGGGCAAATCCCAGGCCTATCCCAGACCTAACTTGCGTTGTCCTCTAAAATATTGATGGAAACCAGGTTTAATTGAATGTTTCAGTGTGGTACCACATTACTACGTGATCCAAACCAGAACAAGCCAGGGATCTGTTCAACAAGTATGTGAAAAAGGCGAAAGTATGACCCTGATGAGGGCAAATCCCAGGTCTAACCTAGACCTAACATGCGTTAACCTCTAAAATATTGATCGAAACAAGGTTTAATAGACTCCTTCAGTGTGGTACCACATTACTACGTGATCCAAACCAGAAAAACCCAGGATCTGTTCAAAAAGTATGTGAAAAACGCGAAAGTATGTGCCTGATGAGGGCAAATCCCAGACCTATCCCAGACCTAACTTGCGTTGT
Organism: Colletes latitarsis; assembly: GCF_051014445.1. NCBI lineage: Eukaryota > Metazoa > Arthropoda > Insecta > Hymenoptera > Colletidae > Colletes > Colletes latitarsis. The sequence continues at coordinate 9,185,335 of NC_135134.1, read as the reverse complement.
CCTCTAAAATAATGATGGAAACCAGGTTTAATTGAGTGTTTCAGTGTGGTACCACATTAATACGTGATCCAATCCAGAAAAACCCAGGATCTGTCCAACAAGTATGTGAAAAATGCGAAAGTATGACCCTGATGAGGGCAAATCTAAGACCTATCCCAGACCTAACTTGCGTTGTCCTCTAAAATATTGATGGAAACCAGGTTTAATTGAGTGTTTCAGTGTGGTACCACATTACTACGTGATCCAAACCAGAAAAACCCAGGATCTGTTCAAAAAGTGTGTGAAAAACGCGAAAGTATGTGCCTGATGAGGGCAAATCCCAGACCTAACCAAGACCTAACATGAGTTATTCTCTAAAATATTGATCGAAACCAGGTTTAGTGGACTGTTTCAGTGTGGTAGCACATTACTACGTGATCCAATCCAGAAAAAACCCACGATCTAAGCAACAAGTATGAGAAATGTGCGAAAGTACGAGCCTGATCAGAGCAAATCCCAGAACTAACCAAGACCTAACATGCATTTTCTTCTAAAATATTGATCGAGACCAGGTTTAATGGACTGTTTCAGTGTTGTACCACATTACTTCGTGATTCAATCCAGAAAAAGCCAGGGATCTAGCCATCAAGTAAGAGAAATATGCGAAAGTATGAGCCTGCTGAGGGGAAATCCTTGTCCTAACCCAGACCTATCACGCGTTATCCTCTAAAATATTTATCAAGACCTGGTCTAATTGAATGTTTCAGTGTGGTACCACATTACTACGTGATCCAAACCAGAAAAAACCCAGGATCTGTTCAACAAGTATGTGGAGAATGCGAAAGTATGTGTCTGATGCTGGCAAATCCCAGGCCTAACCTAACCATAACATGCGTTATCCTCTAGAATATTGATCGAAACAAGGTTTAATGGACTGTTTCAGTGTGCTACCACATTACTACGTAATCCAAACCTGAAGACGCCCAGAATCTGGCCATCAACTATGGGAAATATGCGAAAGTACGAGCCTGAGGAGAGCAAATCACCATCCCGGCCCGGATACTCGATCCACCTGCCGCGGAGATAATCCCCGACGACCGCCCTGAGACAAGGGGGGACTCGATGATATTCGAGCCCCATCCTTATCTCTGCCTAGTGGAGGGTGTTAAAGGCATTGGCAATATCCAAGGATATTGCCAATGCCACCCCTCCCCGGGAGACGGCCGCCTCCGAGAGGGCCCTCACACGACCTATCGCGTCGATAGTCGATCGGCCCCCCCGGAAACCGAACTGGCAGTCGGCCAGACCGGGATCACCCCGCGACAGGTGCTCGACGAGGCGGGCAGCAATCACACGCTCGAAGAGCTTGCCCACCTCGTCGAGGAGATCCCAGACATAACTTGCGTTATCATCTAAAATATTGACCGAAACCTGCTTTAATCGACTGTTTCAGAGTGGTACCATATTACTACGTGATCCAAACCAGAAAAAGCCCAGAATCTGGCCATCAACTATGAGAAATATGCGAAAGTACGAGCCTGATGAGAGCAAATCCCAGACCAAACCAAGACCTAACATGCGTCATCCTCTAAAATATTGATCGAAACCAGGTTTAATGGACTGTTTCAGTGTGGTACCACATTACTACGTGATCCAATCCAGAAAAAGCCAGGGATCTGTTCTACAAGTATGTGAAAAATGCGAAAATATGACCCTGATGAGGGCAAATCCCGAACCTATCCCAGACCTAACATGCGTTATCCTCTAAAATATTGATCGATACCAGGTTTAATGGACTGTTTCAGTTTGGTACCACATTGCTACGTGATCCAAACCAGAAAAAACCCAGGATCCGTTCAACAAGTATGTGGAGAATGCGAAAGTATGTGTCTGATGATGGCAAATCCCAGGCCTATCCCAGACATAACATGCGTTATCCTCCAAAATACTGACCGAAACCAGGTTTAATGGGCTGTTTCAGTGTGGTACTACGTGATGCAAACCAGAAAAAGCCAGGGATCTGTTCAACAAGTATGTGAAAAATGCGACGATATATCCCTGATGAGGGCAAATCCCGGACCTATCCCAGACCTATCATGCGTTATCCTCTAAAATATTGATCGAAACCAGGTTTAATGGACTGTTTCAGTGTGGTACCACATTACTACGTGATCCAAACCAGAAAAACCCAGAATCTGTTCAACAAGTATGTGAAAAACGCGAAAGTATGAGCCTGATGAGGGCAAATCCCAGACCTAACCAAGACCTAACATGCGTTATGTTCTAAAATGTTGATCGAAACCAGGTTTAATGGACTGTTTCAGTGTGGTACCACATTACTACGTGATCCAAACCAGAAAAAACCCACGATCTAGGCATCAAGTATGAGAAATGTGCGAAAGTATGAGCCTGATGCGGGCAAATCCTAGACGTAACCCAGACCTAACATGCGTTATCCTCTAAAATATTTATCAAGACCAGATTTAATTGAATGTTTCAGTGTGGTACAACATTACTACGTGATCCAAACCAGAAAAAACCCAGGATCTGTTCAACAAGTATGTGGAGAATGCGAAAGTATGTGTCTGATGAGGGAAAATCCCTGGCCTAACCTAGTCCTAACATGCGTTACCCTCAAAATTACTCATCCAAACCAGGTTTAATCGACTGTTTCAGTGTGGTACCACATTACTACGTGATCCAAACCAGAAAAAAACCGAGGATCTGTACAACTAGTATGTGAAGAATGCGAAAGTATGAGCCTGACGAAGGCAAATCCCAGAACTATCCCAGACCTAACTTGCGTTGTCCTCTAAAATATTGATCGAAACTAGGTTTAATGGACCGCTTCAGTATGGTACCACAGTACTACGTGATCCAAACCAGAAAAACCCAGGATCTGGACAACTAGTATGTGAAGAATGCGAAAGTATGAGCCTGACGAGGGCAAATCCCAGACCTATCCCAGACCTACCTTGCGTTGTCCTCTAAAATATTGATGGAAACCAGGTTTGATGGAGTGTTTCAGTGTGGTACCACATTACTACGTGATCCAAACCAGAAAACGCCCGGAATCTGGCCATCAACAATGAGAAATATGCGAAAGTACGAGCCTGAGGAGAGCAAATCGCAGACCTAACCAAGACCTAACATGCGTTACTCTCTAAAATATTGATCGAAACCAGGTTTAATGGACTGTTTCAGTGTGGTACCACATTAGTACGTGATCCAATCCAGAAAAAGCCCAGGATCTGGCCATCAAGTATGAGAAATATGCGAAAGTGTGAGCCTGATGTGGGCAAATCCCAGGACTATCCTAGAGCTAACTTGCGTTGTCCTCTAAAATAATGATGGAAACCAGGTTTAATTGAGTGCTTCAGTGTGGTACCACATTACTACGTGATCCAAACCAGAAAAAACCCGGATCTATTCAACAAGTATGTGAAAAATGCGAAAGTATGACCCTGATGAGGGCAAATCTAAGACCTATCCCAGACCTAACTTGCGTTGTCCTCTAAAATATTGATGGAAACCAGGTTTAGTTGAGTGTTTCAGTGTGGTACCACATTACTACGTGATCCAAACCAGAAAAACCCAGGATCTGTTCAAAAAGTATGTGAAAAACGCGAAAGTATCTGCCTGATGAGGGCAAATCCCAGGCCTATCCTAGACCTAACTTGCGTTGTCCTCTAAAATAATGATGGAAACCAAGTTTAATTGAGTGCTTCAGTGTGGTACCACATTACTACGTGGTCCAATCCAGGAAAAGCCAGGGATCTAGCCATCAAGTATGAGAAATATGCGAAAGTATGAGCCTGCTGAGGGCAAATCCTAATCCTAACCCAGACCTAACATGAGTTATTCTCTAAAATATTGATCCAAACCAGGTTTAATGGACTGTTTCAGTGTGGTACCACATTAGTACGTGATCCAATCCAGAAAAAGCCCAGAATCTGGCCATCAACTATGAGAAATATGCGAAAGTACGAGCCTGATGAGAGCAAATCCCAGACCAAACCAAGACCTAACATGCGTCATCCTCTAAAATATTGATCGAAACAAGGTTCAATGGACTGTTTCAGTGTGGTACCACAGTACTACGTGATCCAAACCAGAAAAACCCAGGATCTGTTCAACAAGCATGCGAAAAATGCGAAAGTATGACCCTGATGAGGGCAAATCCCAGACCTATCCCAGACCTAACATGCGTTGTCCTCTAAAATATTGATGGAAACCAGGTTTAATTGAGTGTTTCAGTGTGGTACCACATTAATACGTGATCCAATCCAGAAAAACCCAGGATCTGTCCAACAAGTATGTGAAAAATGCGAAAGTATGACCCTGATGAGGGCAAATCTAAGACCTATCCCAGACCTAACTTGCGTTGTCCTCTAAAATATTGATGGAAACCAGGTTTAATTGAGTGTTTCAGTGTGGTACCACATTACTACGTGATCCAAACCAGAAAAACCCAGGATCTGTTCAAAAAGTGTGTGAAAAACGCGAAAGTATGTGCCTGATGAGGGCAAATCCCAGACCTAACCAAGACCTAACATGAGTTATTCTCTAAAATATTGATCGAAACCAGGTTTAGTGGACTGTTTCAGTGTGGTAGCACATTACTACGTGATCCAATCCAGAAAAAACCCACGATCTAAGCAACAAGTATGAGAAATGTGCGAAAGTACGAGCCTGATCAGAGCAAATCCCAGAACTAACCAAGACCTAACATGCATTTTCTTCTAAAATATTGATCGAGACCAGGTTTAATGGACTGTTTCAGTGTTGTACCACATTACTTCGTGATTCAATCCAGAAAAAGCCAGGGATCTAGCCATCAAGTAAGAGAAATATGCGAAAGTATGAGCCTGCTGAGGGGAAATCCTTGTCCTAACCCAGACCTATCACGCGTTATCCTCTAAAATATTTATCAAGACCTGGTCTAATTGAATGTTTCAGTGTGGTACCACATTACTACGTGATCCAAACCAGAAAAAACCCAGGATCTGTTCAACAAGTATGTGGAGAATGCGAAAGTATGTGTCTGATGCTGGCAAATCCCAGGCCTAACCTAACCATAACATGCGTTATCCTCTAGAATATTGATCGAAACAAGGTTTAATGGACTGTTTCAGTGTGCTACCACATTACTACGTAATCCAAACCTGAAGACGCCCAGAATCTGGCCATCAACTATGGGAAATATGCGAAAGTACGAGCCTGAGGAGAGCAAATCACCATCCCGGCCCGGATACTCGATCCACCTGCCGCGGAGATAATCCCCGACGACCGCCCTGAGACAAGGGGGGACTCGATGATATTCGAGCCCCATCCTTATCTCTGCCTAGTGGAGGGTGTTAAAGGCATTGGCAATATCCAAGGATATTGCCAATGCCACCCCTCCCCGGGAGACGGCCGCCTCCGAGAGGGCCCTCACACGACCTATCGCGTCGATAGTCGATCGGCCCCCCCGGAAACCGAACTGGCAGTCGGCCAGACCGGGATCACCCCGCGACAGGTGCTCGACGAGGCGGGCAGCAATCACACGCTCGAAGAGCTTGCCCACCTCGTCGAGGAGATCCCAGACATAACTTGCGTTATCATCTAAAATATTGACCGAAACCTGCTTTAATCGACTGTTTCAGAGTGGTACCATATTACTACGTGATCCAAACCAGAAAAAGCCCAGAATCTGGCCATCAACTATGAGAAATATGCGAAAGTACGAGCCTGATGAGAGCAAATCCCAGACCAAACCAAGACCTAACATGCGTCATCCTCTAAAATATTGATCGAAACCAGGTTTAATGGACTGTTTCAGTGTGGTACCACATTACTACGTGATCCAATCCAGAAAAAGCCAGGGATCTGTTCTACAAGTATGTGAAAAATGCGAAAATATGACCCTGATGAGGGCAAATCCCGAACCTATCCCAGACCTAACATGCGTTATCCTCTAAAATATTGATCGATACCAGGTTTAATGGACTGTTTCAGTTTGGTACCACATTGCTACGTGATCCAAACCAGAAAAAACCCAGGATCCGTTCAACAAGTATGTGGAGAATGCGAAAGTATGTGTCTGATGATGGCAAATCCCAGGCCTATCCCAGACATAACATGCGTTATCCTCCAAAATACTGACCGAAACCAGGTTTAATGGGCTGTTTCAGTGTGGTACTACGTGATGCAAACCAGAAAAAGCCAGGGATCTGTTCAACAAGTATGTGAAAAATGCGACGATATATCCCTGATGAGGGCAAATCCCGGACCTATCCCAGACCTATCATGCGTTATCCTCTAAAATATTGATCGAAACCAGGTTTAATGGACTGTTTCAGTGTGGTACCACATTACTACGTGATCCAAACCAGAAAAACCCAGAATCTGTTCAACAAGTATGTGAAAAACGCGAAAGTATGAGCCTGATGAGGGCAAATCCCAGACCTAACCAAGACCTAACATGCGTTATGTTCTAAAATGTTGATCGAAACCAGGTTTAATGGACTGTTTCAGTGTGGTACCACATTACTACGTGATCCAAACCAGAAAAAACCCACGATCTAGGCATCAAGTATGAGAAATGTGCGAAAGTATGAGCCTGATGCGGGCAAATCCTAGACGTAACCCAGACCTAACATGCGTTATCCTCTAAAATATTTATCAAGACCAGATTTAATTGAATGTTTCAGTGTGGTACAACATTACTACGTGATCCAAACCAGAAAAAACCCAGGATCTGTTCAACAAGTATGTGGAGAATGCGAAAGTATGTGTCTGATGAGGGAAAATCCCTGGCCTAACCTAGTCCTAACATGCGTTACCCTCAAAATTACTCATCCAAACCAGGTTTAATCGACTGTTTCAGTGTGGTACCACATTACTACGTGATCCAAACCAGAAAAAAACCGAGGATCTGTACAACTAGTATGTGAAGAATGCGAAAGTATGAGCCTGACGAAGGCAAATCCCAGAACTATCCCAGACCTAACTTGCGTTGTCCTCTAAAATATTGATCGAAACTAGGTTTAATGGACCGCTTCAGTATGGTACCACAGTACTACGTGATCCAAACCAGAAAAACCCAGGATCTGGACAACTAGTATGTGAAGAATGCGAAAGTATGAGCCTGACGAGGGCAAATCCCAGACCTATCCCAGACCTACCTTGCGTTGTCCTCTAAAATATTGATGGAAACCAGGTTTGATGGAGTGTTTCAGTGTGGTACCACATTACTACGTGATCCAAACCAGAAAACGCCCGGAATCTGGCCATCAACAATGAGAAATATGCGAAAGTACGAGCCTGAGGAGAGCAAATCGCAGACCTAACCAAGACCTAACATGCGTTACTCTCTAAAATATTGATCGAAACCAGGTTTAATGGACTGTTTCAGTGTGGTACCACATTAGTACGTGATCCAATCCAGAAAAAGCCCAGGATCTGGCCATCAAGTATGAGAAATATGCGAAAGTGTGAGCCTGATGTGGGCAAATCCCAGGACTATCCTAGAGCTAACTTGCGTTGTCCTCTAAAATAATGATGGAAACCAGGTTTAATTGAGTGCTTCAGTGTGGTACCACATTACTACGTGATCCAAACCAGAAAAAACCCGGATCTATTCAACAAGTATGTGAAAAATGCGAAAGTATGACCCTGATGAGGGCAAATCTAAGACCTATCCCAGACCTAACTTGCGTTGTCCTCTAAAATATTGATGGAAACCAGGTTTAGTTGAGTGTTTCAGTGTGGTACCACATTACTACGTGATCCAAACCAGAAAAACCCAGGATCTGTTCAAAAAGTATGTGAAAAACGCGAAAGTATCTGCCTGATGAGGGCAAATCCCAGGCCTATCCTAGACCTAACTTGCGTTGTCCTCTAAAATAATGATGGAAACCAAGTTTAATTGAGTGCTTCAGTGTGGTACCACATTACTACGTGGTCCAATCCAGGAAAAGCCAGGGATCTAGCCATCAAGTATGAGAAATATGCGAAAGTATGAGCCTGCTGAGGGCAAATCCTAATCCTAACCCAGACCTAACATGAGTTATTCTCTAAAATATTGATCCAAACCAGGTTTAATGGACTGTTTCAGTGTGGTACCACATTAGTACGTGATCCAATCCAGAAAAAGCCCAGAATCTGGCCATCAACTATGAGAAATATGCGAAAGTACGAGCCTGATGAGAGCAAATCCCAGACCAAACCAAGACCTAACATGCGTCATCCTCTAAAATATTGATCGAAACAAGGTTCAATGGACTGTTTCAGTGTGGTACCACAGTACTACGTGATCCAAACCAGAAAAACCCAGGATCTGTTCAACAAGCATGCGAAAAATGCGAAAGTATGACCCTGATGAGGGCAAATCCCAGACCTATCCCAGACCTAACATGCGTTGTCCTCTAAAATATTGATGGAAACCAGGTTTAATTGAGTGTTTCAGTGTGGTACCACATTACTACGTGATCCAAACCAGAATAAGCCAGGGATCTGTTCAACAAGTATGTGAAAAAGGCGAAAGTATGACCCTGATGGGGGCAAATCCCAGGCCTAACCTAGACCTAACATGCGTTATCCTCTAAAATATTGATCCAAACCAGGTTTAATGGACTGTTTCAGTGTGGTACCACATTAGTACATGATCCAAACCAGAATAAGCCAGGGATCTGTTCAACAAGTGTGTGAAAAAGGCGAAAGTATGACCCTGATGGGGGCAAATCCCAGGCCTAACCTAGACCTAACATGCGTTATCCTCTAAAATATTGTTCGAAACAAGGTTCAATGGACTGTTTCAGTGTGGTACCACAGTACTACGTGATCCAAACCAGAAAAACCCAGGATCTGTTCAACAAGCATGTGAAAAATGCGAAAGTATGACCCTGATGAGGGCAAATCCCAGACCTATCCCAGACCTAACAAGCGTTGTCCTCTAAAATATTGATGGAAACCAGGTTTAATTGAGTGTTTCAGTGTGGTACCACATTACTACGTGATCCAAACCAGAAAAACCCAGGATCTGTTCAACAAGTATGTGAAAAACGCGAAAGTATGAGCCTGATGAGGGCAAATCCCAGGCCTAACCTAGACATAACATGCTTTGTCCTCTAAAATATTCATCGAAACCAGGTTTAATGGACAGTTTCAGTGTGGTACCACATTACTACGGGATCCAAACCAGAAAATGGCCAGAATCTGGCCATCAAGTATGAGAAATATGCGAAAGTACGAGCCTGATGAGAGCAAATCCCAGACCTAACCGAGACATAACATGAGTTATTCTCTAAAATATTCATCGAAACCAGGTTTAATGGACTTATTCAGTGTGGTACCACATTACTACGTGATCCAAACCAGAAAAAACCGTGGACCCGTTCAACATGTATGTGAAGAATGCGAAAGTATGAGCCTGACGAGGGCAAAGCCCAGACCTATCCCAGACATAACTTGCGTTATCATCTAAAATATTGACCGAAACCTGCTTTAATCGACTGTTTCAGAGTGGTACCATATTACTACGTGATCCAAGCCAGAAAAAGCCCAGAATCTGGCCATCAACTATGAGAAATATGCGAAAGAACGAGCCTGATGAGAGCAAATCCCAGACCAAACCAAGACCTAACATGCGTCATCCTCTAAAATATTGATCGAAACCAGGTTTAATGGACTGTTTCAGTGTGGTACCACATTACTACGTGATCCAATCCAGAAAAAGCCAGGGATCTGTTCTACAAGTATGTGAAAAATGCGAAAGTATGTGTCTGATGAGGGAAAATCCCTGGCCTAACCTAGACCTAACATGCGTTACCCTCAAAATTACTCATCCAAACCAGGTTTAATCGACTGTTTCAGTGTGGTACCACATTACTACGTGATCCAAACCAGAAAAAAACCGAGGATCTGTACAACTAGTATGTGAAGAATGCGAAAGTATGAGCCTGACGAGGGCAAATCCCAGACCTATCCCAGACCTACCTTGCGTTGTCCTCTAAAATATTGATGGAAACCAGGTTTGATGGAGTGTTTCAGTGTGGTACCACATTACTACGTGATCCAAACCAGAAAACGCCCAGAATCTGGCCATCAACTATGAGAAATATGCGAAAGTATGTGCCTGATGAGGGCAAATCCCAGACCTAACCAAGACCTAACATGCGTTATTCTCTAAAATATTGATCGAAACCAGGTTTAATGGACTGTTTCAGTGTGGTACCACATTACTACCTGATCCAAACCAGAAAAAACCCACGATCTAGGCAACAAGTATGAGAAATGTGCGAAAATATGAGCCTGATGAGGGCAAATCCTAGACATAACCCAGACCTAACATGCGTTATCCTCTATAATATTTATCAAGACCAGATTTAATTGAATGTTTCAGTGTGGTACCATATTACTACGTGATCCAAACCAGAAAAGACCCAGGATCTGTTCAACAAGTATGTGGAGAATGCGAAAGTATGTGTCTGATGCTGGCAAATCCCAGGCCTAACCTAACCATAACATGCGTTATCCTCTAAAATATTGATCGAAACCAGGTTTAATTGAATGTTTCAGTGTGACCCCACATTACTACGTGATCCAATCCAGAAAAAGCCCAGGATCTAGCCATCAAGTATGAGAAATATGCGAAAGTACGAGCCTGATGAGAGCAAATCCCAGACCTAACCGAGACCTAACATGAGTTATTCTCTAAAATATTCATCGAAACCAGGTTTAATGGACTTATTCAGTGTGGTACCACATTACTACGTGATCCAAACCAGAAAAAACCGTGGATCCGTTCAACATGTATGTGAAGAATGCGAATGTATGAGCCTGACGAGGGCAAAGCCCAGACCTATCCCTGACATAACTAGCGTTATCATCTAAAATATTGACCGAAACCTGCTTTAATCGACTGTTTCAGTGTGGTACCATATTACCACGTGATCCAAACCAGAAAAAGCCCAGAATCTGGCCATCAACTATGAGAAATATGCGAAAGTACGAGCCTGTTGAGAGCAAATCTCAGACCTAACCAAGACCTAACATGCGTCATCCTCTAAAATATTGATCGAAACCAGGTTTAATGGACTGCTTCAGTGTGGTACCACATTACTACGTGATCCAATCCAGAAAAAGCCAGGGATCTGTTCTACAAGTATGTGAAAAATGCGAAAATATGACCCTGATGAGGGCAAATCCCGAACCTATCCCAGACCTAACATGCGTTATCCTCTAAAATATTGATCGAAACCAGGTTTAATGGACTGTTTCAGTTTGGTACCACATTACTACGTGATCCAAACCAGAAAAAACCCACGATCTAGGCATCGAGTATGAGAAATGTGCGAAAGTACGAGCCTGTTGAGAGCAAATCGTAGACCTAACCAAGACCTAACATGCATTTTCTTCTAAAATATTGATCGAAACCAGGTTTAATGGACTCTTTCAGAGTGGTACCACGTTAGTACGTGATCCAATCCAGAAAAAGCCCAGGATCTGTTCAAAAAGTATGTGAAAAACGCGAAAGTATGTGCCTGATGAGGGCAAATCCCAGACCTATCCCAGACCTAACTTGCGTTGTCCTCTAAAATATTGATCGAAACTAGGTTTAATGGACCGTTTCAGTGTGGTACCGCAGTACTACGTGATCCAAACCAGAAAAACCCAGGATCTGTACAACTAGTATGTGAGGAATGCGAAAGTATGAGCCTGACGAGGGCAAATCCCAGACCTATCCCAGACCTAACTTGCGTTGTCCTCTAAAATATTGATCGAAACTAGGTTTAATGGACCGTTTCAGTGTGGTACCGCAGTACTACGTGATCCAAACCAGAAAAACCCAGGATCTGTTCAACAAGTACGTGGAGAATGCGAAAGTATGTGTCTGATGAGGGCAAATCCCAGGCCTAACCTAGACCTAACATGCGTTACCCTCAAAATTACTCATCGAAACCAGGTTTAATCGACTGTTTCAGTGTGGTACCACATTACTACGTGATCCAAACCAGAAAAAAACCGAGGATCTGTACAACTAGTATGTGAAGAATGCGAAAGTATGAGCCTGACGAGGGCAAATCCCAGACCTATCCCAGACCTAACTTGCGTTGTCCTCTAAAATATTGATCGAAACTAGGTTTAATGGACCGTTTCAGTGTGGTACCGCAGTACTACGTGATCCAAACCAGAAAAACCCAGGATCTGTACAACTAGTATGTGAGGAATGCGAAAGTATGAGCCTGACGAGGGCAAATCCCAGACCTATCCCAGACCTACCTTGCGTTGTCCTCTAAAATATTGATGGAAACCAGGTTTGATGGAGTGTTTCAGTGTGGTACCACATTACTACGTGTTCCAAACCAGAAAACGCCCAGAATCTGGCCATCAACTATGAGAAATATGCGAAAGTACGAGCCTGAGGAGAGCAAATCGTAGACCTAACCAAGACCTAACATGCGTTATTCTCTAAAATATTGATCGAAACCAGGTTTAATGGACTCTTTCAGAGTGGTACCACGTTAGTACGTGATCCAATCCAGAAAAAGCCCAGGATCTGGCCATCAAGTATGAGAAATATGCGAAAGTGTGAGCCTGATGAGGGCAAATCCCAGGCCTATCCCAGACCTAACTTGCGTTGTCCTCTAAAATATTGATGGAAACCAGGTTTAATTGAATGTTTCAGTGTGGTACCACATTACTACGTGATCCAAACCAGAACAAGCCAGGGATCTGTTCAACAAGTATGTGAAAAAGGCGAAAGTATGACCCTGATGAGGGCAAATCCCAGGTCTAACCTAGACCTAACATGCGTTAACCTCTAAAATATTGATCGAAACAAGGTTTAATAGACTCCTTCAGTGTGGTACCACATTACTACGTGATCCAAACCAGAAAAACCCAGGATCTGTTCAAAAAGTATGTGAAAAACGCGAAAGTACGTGCCTGATGAGGGCAAATCCCAGACCTATCCCAGACCTAACTTGCGTTGTCCTCTAAAATAATGATGGAAACCAGGTTTAATTGAGTGTTTCAGTGTGGTACCACATTAATACGTGATCCAATCCAGAAAAACCCAGGATCTGTCCAACAAGTATGTGAAAAATGCGAAAGTATGACCCTGATGAGGGCAAATCTAAGACCTATCCCAGACCTAACTTGCGTTGTCCTCTAAAATATTGATGGAAACCAGGTTTAATTGAGTGTTTCAGTGTGGTACCACATTACTACGTGATCCAAACCAGAAAAACCCAGGATCTGTTCAAAAAGTGTGTGAAAAACGCGAAAGTATGTGCCTGATGAGGGCAAATCCCAGACCTAACCAAGACCTAACATGAGTTATTCTCTAAAATATTGATCGAAACCAGGTTTAGTGGACTGTTTCAGTGTGGTAGCACATTACTACGTGATCCAATCCAGAAAAAACCCACGATCTAAGCAACAAGTATGAGAAATGTGCGAAAGTACGAGCCTGATCAGAGCAAATCCCAGAACTAACCAAGACCTAACATGCATTTTCTTCTAAAATATTGATCGAGACCAGGTTTAATGGACTGTTTCAGTGTTGTACCACATTACTTCGTGATTCAATCCAGAAAAAGCCAGGGATCTAGCCATCAAGTAAGAGAAATATGCGAAAGTATGAGCCTGCTGAGGGGAAATCCTTGACCTAACCCAGACCTATCACGCGTTATCCTCTAAAATATTTATCAAGACCTGGTCTAATTGAATGTTTCAGTGTGGTACCACATTACTACGTGATCCAAACCAGAAAAAACCCAGGATCTGTTCAACAAGTATGTGGAGAATGCGAAAGTATGTGTCTGATGCTGGCAAATCCCAGGCCTAACCTAACCATAACATGCGTTATCCTCTAGAATATTGATCGAAACAAGGTTTAATGGACTGTTTCAGTGTGCTACCACATTACTACGTAATCCAAACCTGAAGACGCCCAGAATCTGGCCATCAACTATGGGAAATATGCGAAAGTACGAGCCTGAGGAGAGCAAATCGCAGACCTAACCAAGACCTAACATGCGTTATCCTCCAAAATTTTGATCGAAACCAGGTTTAATGGACTGTTTCAGTGTGGTACCACATTAATACGTGATCCAATCCAGAAAAAGCCCAGGATCTAGCCATCAAGTGTGAGAAATGTGCGAAAGTATGATCCTGATGAGGGCAAATCCTAGACCTAACCCAGACCCATCATGCGTTATCCTCTAAAATATTTATCAAGACCAGGTCTAATTGAATGTTTCAGTGTGGTACCACATTACTACGTGATCCAAACCAGAAAAAACCCAGGATCTGTTCAACAAGTATGTGGAGAATGCGAAAGTATGTGTCTGATGCTGGCAAATCCCAGGCCTAACCTAACCATAACATGCGTTATCCTCTAAAATATTGATCGAAACCAGGTTTAATTGAATGTTTCAGTGTGACCCCACATTACTACGTGATCCAATCCAGAAAAAGCCCAGGATCTAGCCATCAAGTATGAGAAATATGCGATAGTATGAGCACGCTGAGGGCAAATCCTAGACCTAACCCAGACCTAACATGCGTTATCCTCTAAAATATTTATCAAGACCAGATTTAATTGAATGTTTCAGTGTGGTACCACATTACTACGTAATCCAAACCAGAAAAAACCCAGGATCTGTTCAACAAGTATGTGGAGAATGCGAAAGTATGTGTCTGATGAGGGCAAATCCCAGGCCTAACCTAGACATAACATGCGCTGTCCTCTAAAATATTCATCGAAACCAGGTTTAATGGACAGTTCCAGTGTGGTACCACATTACTACGGGATCCAAACCAGAAAATGGCCAGAATCTGGCCATCAAGTATGAGAAATATGCGAAAGTACGAGCCTGATGAGAGCAAATCCCAGACCTAACCGAGACCTAACATGAGTTATTCTCTAAAATATTCATCGACACCAGGTTTAATGGACTTATTGAGTGTGGTACCACATTACTACGTGATCCAAACCAGAAAAAACCGTGGATCCGTTCAACATGTATGTGAAGAATGCGAAAGTATGAGCCTGACGAGGGCAAATCCCAGACCTATCCCAGACCTACCCTGCGTTGTCCTCTAAAATATTGATGGAAACCAGGTTTGATGGAGTGTTTCAGTGTGGTACCACATTACTACGTGATCCAAACCTGAAGACGCCCAGAATCTGGCCATCAACTATGGGAAATATGCGAAAGTACGAGCCTGAGGAGAGCAAATCGCAGGCCTAACCAAGACCTAACATGCGTTATTCTCTAAAATATTGATCGAAACCAGGTTTAATGGACTGTTTCAGTGTGGTACCACATTAGTACGTGATCCAATCCAGAAAAAGCCCAGGATCTGGCCATCAAGTATGAGAAATATGCGAAAGTGTGAGCCTGATGAGGGCAAATCCCAGGCCTATCCCAGACCTAACTGGCGTTGTCCTCTAAAATATTGATGGAAACCATGTTTAATTGAGTGTTTCAGTGTGGTACCACATTACTACGTGATCCAAACCAGAAAAACCCAGGATCTGTTCAAAAAGTATGTGAAAAACGCGAAAGTATGTGCCTGATGAGGGCAAATCCCAGACCTATCCCAGACCTAACTTGCGTTGTCCTCTAAAATAATGATGGAAACCAGGTTTAATTGAGTGTTTCAGTGTGGTACCACATTACTACGTGATCCAAACCAGAAAAACCCAGGATCTGTTCATCGAGTATGTGAAAAATGCGAAAGTATGACCCTGATGAGGGCAAATCTAAGACCTATCCCAGACCTAACTTGCGTTGTCCTCTCAAACATTGATGGAAACCAGGTTTACTTGAGTGTTTCAGTGTGGTACCACATTACTACGTGATCCAAACCAGAAAAACCCAGGATCTGTTCAAAAAGTACGTGAAAAACGCGAAAGTATGTGCCTGATGAGGACAAATCCCAGACCTAACCAAGACCTAACATGAGTTATTCTCTAAACTATTGATCGAAACCAGGTTTAGTGGACTGTTTCAGTGTGGTACCACATTACTACGTGATCCAATCCAGAAAAAACCCACGATCTAAGCAACAAGTATGAGAAATGTGCGAAAGTACGAGCCTGATCAGAGCAAATCCCAGAACTAACCAAGACCTAACATGCGTTATCTTCTAAAATATTGAGCGAAACCAGGTTTAATGGACTGTTTCAGTGTGGTACCACATTACTACGCGATCCAATCCAGAAAAAGCCCAGGATCTAGCCATGAAGTATGAGAAATATGCGAAATTATGAGCCTGATTAGGGCAAATCCTAGACCTAACCCGGACCTAACATGCGTTATCCTCTAAAATATTTATCAAGACCAGGTTTAATCGACTGTTTCAGTGTGGTACCACATTACTACGTGATCCAATCCAGAAAAAAAATCAGGATCTGTACAACTAGTATTTGAAGAATGCGAAAGTATGAGCCTGACGAGGGCAAATCCCAGACCTGTCCCAGACATAACTTGCGTTATCATCTAAAATATTGACCGAAACCTGTTTTAATCGACTGTTTCAGTGTGGTGCCACATTACTACGTGATCCAAATCAGAAACCGCCCAGAATCTGGCCATCAACTATGAGAAATATTTGCGAAAGTACGAGCATGATCAGAGCAAATCCTAGACATAACCCAGACCTAACATGCGTTATCCTCTATAATATTTATCAAGACCAGATTTAATTGAATGTTTCAGTGTGGTACCACATTACTACGTGATCCAAACCAGAAAAACCCAGGATCTGTTCATCGAGTATGTGAAAAATGCGAAAGTATGACCCTGATGAGGGCAAATCTAAGACCTATCCCAGACCTAACTTGCGTTGTCCTCTCAAACATTGATGGAAACCAGGTTTACTTGAGTGTTTCAGTGTGGTACCACATTACTACGTGATCCAAACCAGAAAAACCCAGGATCTGTTCAAAAAGTACGTGAAAAACGCGAAAGTATGTGCCTGATGAGGACAAATCCCAGACCTAACCAAGACCTAACATGAGTTATTCTCTAAACTATTGATCGAAACCAGGTTTAGTGGACTGTTTCAGTGTGGTACCACATTACTACGTGATCCAATCCAGAAAAAACCCACGATCTAAGCAACAAGTATGAGAAATGTGCGAAAGTACGAGCCTGATCAGAGCAAATCCCAGAACTAACCAAGACCTAACATGCGTTATCTTCTAAAATATTGAGCGAAACCAGGTTTAATGGACTGTTTCAGTGTGGTACCACATTACTACGCGATCCAATCCAGAAAAAGCCCAGGATCTAGCCATGAAGTATGAGAAATATGCGAAATTATGAGCCTGATTAGGGCAAATCCTAGACCTAACCCGGACCTAACATGCGTTATCCTCTAAAATATTTATCAAGACCAGGTTTAATCGACTGTTTCAGTGTGGTACCACATTACTACGTGATCCAATCCAGAAAAAAAATCAGGATCTGTACAACTAGTATTTGAAGAATGCGAAAGTATGAGCCTGACGAGGGCAAATCCCAGACCTGTCCCAGACATAACTTGCGTTATCATCTAAAATATTGACCGAAACCTGTTTTAATCGACTGTTTCAGTGTGGTGCCACATTACTACGTGATCCAAATCAGAAACCGCCCAGAATCTGGCCATCAACTATGAGAAATATTTGCGAAAGTACGAGCATGATCAGAGCAAATCCTAGACATAACCCAGACCTAACATGCGTTATCCTCTATAATATTTATCAAGACCAGATTTAATTGAATGTTTCAGTGTGGTACCACATTACTACGTGATCCAAACCAGAAGAAACCCAGGATCTGTTCAACAAGTATGTGGAGAATGCGGAAGTATGTGTCTGATGAGGGCAAATCCCAGGCCCAACCTAGACATAACATGCGTTATCCTCTAAAATATTGATCGAAACCAGGTTCAATGGACTGTTTCAGTGTGGTACCACATTAATACGTGATCCAATCCAGAAAAAGCCCAGGATCTAGCCATCAAGTATGAGAGATGTGCGAAAGTATGATCCTGATGAGGGCAAATCCTAGACCTAACCCAGACCTATCATGCGTTATCCTCTAAAATATTTATCAAGAACAGATTTAATTGAATGTTTCAGTGTGGTACCACATTACTACGTGTTCCAAACCAGAAAAAACCCAGGATCTGTTCAACAAGTATGTGGAGAATGCGAAAGTATGTGTCTGATGAGGGCAAATCCCAGGCCCAACCTAGACATAACATGCGTTATCCTCTAAAATATTGATCGAAACCAGGTTTAATGGACTGTTTCAGTGTGGTACCACATTACTACGTGATCCAATCAAGAAAAAGCCCAGGATCTAGGCATGAAGTATGAGAAATGTGCGAAAGTATGAGCCTGATGAGGGCAAATCCTAGACCTGACCAAGACCTAACATGCGTTATGTTCTAAAATGTTGATCGAAACCAGGTTTAATGGACTGTTTCAGTGTGGTACCACATTACTACGTGATCCAAACCAGAAAAAACCCACGATCTAGGCATCAAGTATGAGAAATGTGCGAAAGTATGAGCCTGATGCGGGCAAATCCTAGACGTAACCCAGACCTAACATGCGTTATCCTCTAAAATATTTATCAAGACCAGATTTAATTGAATGTTTCAGTGTGGTACCACATTACTACGTGATCCAAACCAGAAAAAGCCGGGGATCTGTTCAACAAGTTTGTGAAAAACGCGAATGTATGACCCTGATGAGAGCAAATCCCAGACCTAACCTAGACCTAACATGCGTTATTCTCTAAAATATTGATCGAAACCAGGTTTAATGGACTGTTTGAGTGTTGTACCACATTAGTACGTGATCGAATCCAGAAAAAGCTCAGGATCTAGCCATCAAGTATGAGAAATATGCGAAAGTATGAGCCTGCTGAGGGCAAATCCTAGACCTAACCCAGACCTAACATGAGTTATTCTCTAATATATTGATCGAAACTAGGTTTAATGGACTGTTTGAGTGTTGTACCACATTAGTACGTGATCGAATCCAGAAAAAGCTCAGGATCTAGCCATCAAGTATGAGAAATATGCGAAAGTATGAGCCTGCTGAGGGCAAATCCTAGACCTAACCCAGACCTAACATGAGTTATTCTCTAATATATTGATCGAAACTAGGTTTAATGGACTGTTTCAGTGTGGTACCACATTACTACGTGATCCAAACCAGAAAAACGCAGGATCTGTTCAACAAGTATGTGAAAAATGCGTAAGTATGACCCTGATGAGGGCAATTCCCAAGCCCAACCTAGACATAACATGCGTTATCCTCTAAAATATTGATCGAAACCAGGTTTAATTGACTGTTTCAGTGTGGTACCACATTACTACGTGACCCAAACCAGAAAAAGCCGGGGATCTGTTCAACGAGTATGTGAAAAATGCGAAAATATGGCCCTGATGAGGGCAAATCCCAGGCCTAACCTAGACATAACATGCGTTACCCTCAAAAATATTGATCGAAACCAGGTTTAATGGATTGTTTTAGTGTGGTACCACATTAGTACATGATCCAAACCAGAATAAGCCAGGGATCTGTTCAACAAGTATGTGAAAAACGCGAAGGTATGACCCTGACGAGGGCAAATCCCAGGCCTAACCTAGACCTAACTTGCGTAATCTAAAATATTCATCGAAACCAGGTTTAATGGACTGTTTCAGTGTGGTACCACATTGCTACGGGATCCAAACCAGAGAATGGCCAGAATCTGGCCATCAAGTATGAGAAATATGCTAAAGTACGAGCCTGATGAGAGCAAATCCCAGACGTAACCGAGACCTAACATGAGTTATTCTCTAAAATATTCATCGAAACCAGGTTTAATGGACTTATTCAGTGTGGTACCACATTACTACGTGATCCAAACCAGAAAAAACCCTGGATCCGTTCAACATGTATGTGAAGAATGCGAAAGTATGTGTCTGATGAGGGAAAATCCCTGGCATAACCTAGACCTAACATGCGTTACCCTCAAAATTATTCATCGAAACCAGGTTTAATCCGTTGTTTCAGTGTGGTACCACATTACTACGTGATCCAAACCAGAAAAAAACCGAGGATCTGTATAACTAGTATGTGAAGAATGCGAAAGTATGAGCCTGACGAGGGCAAATCCCAGACCTATCCCAGACATAACTTGCGTTATCATCTAAAATATTGACCGAAACCTGTTTTCATCGACTGTTTCAGTGTGGAACCACATTACTACGTGATCCAAACCAGAAAAAGCCCAGAATCTGGCCATCAGCTATGAGAAATATGCGAAACAACGAGCCTGATAAGAGCAAATCCCAGACCTAACCTAGACCTAACATGCGTCATCCTCTAAAATATTGATCGAAACCAGGTTTAATGGACTGTTTCAGTGTGGTACCACATTACTACGTGATCCAAACCAGAAAAAGCCAGGGATCTGTACACCAAGTGTGTGAAAAATGCGAAAATATGATCCTGATGAGGGCAAATCCCGGACTTGTCCCAGACCTAACATGCGCTATCCTCAAAAATATTGATCGAAACCAGGTTTAATTGAATGTTTCAGTGTGGTACCGCATTACTACGTGATCCAAACCAGAAAAAACCCAGCTTCCGTTCAACAAGTATGTGGAGAATGCGAAAGTATGTGTCTGATGAGGGCAAATCCCAGGCCTAACCTAACCATAACATGCGTTATCCTCTAAAATATTCATCGAAACCAGGTTTAATGGACTGTTTCAGTGTGGTACCACATTACTACGTGATCCAGACCAGAAAAAGCCCAGAATCTGGCCATCAGCTATGAGAGATATGAGAAAGTACGAGCCTGATGAGAGCAAATCCCAGACCTAACC
The DNA here is from genome assembly GCF_051014445.1 of Colletes latitarsis. Lineage (NCBI taxonomy): Eukaryota > Metazoa > Arthropoda > Insecta > Hymenoptera > Colletidae > Colletes > Colletes latitarsis. The sequence goes on along the minus strand of NC_135134.1, from coordinate 9,164,482 downwards.
TAAACATAACATGCGTTATCCTCTAAAATATTGATCGAAACCAGGTTTAATGGACTGTTTCAGGGTGGTACCACTATACTACCTGATCCAAACCAGAAAAATACCCAGCATCTGTTTAACGGGTATGTGTAGAACGCGAAAATATGTGTCTGATGAGGGAAAATCCCAGGCCTAACCTAGACCTAAATTGCGTTATCCTCTAAAATATTTATCATGACCAGATTTAATTGAATGTTTCAGTGTGGTACCACATTACTACGTGATCCAAACCAGAAAAAACCCAGGATCTGTTTAACAAGTATGTCGAGAATGCGAAAGTATGTGTCTGATGAGGGCAAATCCCAAGCCCAACCTAGACATAACATGCGTTATCCTCTAAAATATTGATCGAAACCAGGTTTAATTTACTGTTTCAGTGTGGTACCACATTACTACGTGAACCCAACCAGAAAAAGCCAGGGATCTGTTCAACGAGTAAGTGAAAAATGCGAAAATATGACCCTGATGAGGGCAAATACCGGACCTATCCCAGACCTAACTTGCGTTATCCTCTAAAATATTCATCGAATCCAGGTTTAATTTACTGCTTCAGTGTGGTACCATATTACTACGTGATCCAGTCCAGAAAACGGCCAGGATCTAGCCATGGAGTTTGAGAAATATGCGAAATTATGAGCCTGATTAGGGCAAATCCTAGACCTAACCCAGATCTAACATGCGTTATCCTCAAAAATATTGATCGAGACCAGGTATAATTGAATGTTTCAGTGTGGTACCGCATTACTACGTGATCCAAACCAGTAAAAACCCAGGATCCGTTCAACAAGTATGTGGAGAATGCGAAAGTATGAGCCCGACGAGGGCAAATCCCAGACCTATCCCAGACATAACATGCGTTATCCTCAAAAATATTGATCGAAACCAGGTATAATTGAATGTTCCAGTGTGGTACCGCATTACTACGTGATCCAAACCAGTAAAAACCCAGGATCCGTTCAACAAGTATGTGGAGAATGCGAAAGTATGTGTCTGATGAGGGAATATCCCAGGCCTAACCAAGACCTAACATGCGTTATCCTCAAAAATATTGATCGAAACCAGGTTTAATCGACTGTTTCAGTGTGGTACCACATTACTACCTGATCCAAACCTGAAAAATACCCAGGATCTGTTTAACAGGTATGTCTAGAACGCGAAAATATGTGTCTGATGAGGGCAAATCCCCGGTCTAAAATAGACATAACATGCGTTATCCTCTAAAATATTTATCGAAACCAGGTTTAATGGATTGTTTCAGTGTGGTACCACATTACTACGGGTTCCAAACCAGAAAAAACCCAGGATCTGGTCAACAAGTATGTGGAGAATGCGAAAGTATGAGCCTGACGAGGGCAAATCCCAGACCTCTCCCAGACATAACATGCGTTATCCTCTGAAATATTGTTCGAAACCGGGTTTAATGGACTGTTTCAGTGTGGTACCACATTACTACGGGTTCCAAACCAGAAAAAGCCCAGAATCTGGCCATCAAGTATGAGAAATATGCGAAAGTACGAGCCGGATTAGAGCAAATCCCAGACCTAACGTAGACCTAACATGAGTTATTCTCTAAAATATTCATCGAAACCAGGTTTAATGGACTTTTTCGTTGTGGTACCACATTATTACGTGATCCAAACCAGAGAAAACCCAGGATCCGTTCAACAAGTATGTGAAGAATGCGAGAGTATGCGTCTCAGGGAAAATCCCAGGCCTAACCTAGACCTAACTTGCGTTATCCTCTAAAATATTGACCGAAACCAGGTTTAATGGACTGTTGCAGTGTGGTAACACATTACTACCTGTTCCAAACCAGAAAAATACCCAGGATCTGATTAACAGGTATGTGTAGAACGCGAAAATATGTGTCTGATGAGGGCAAATCCCCGGCCTAAACTAGACATAACATGCGTTTCCCTCTAAAATATTGATCGAGACCAGGTTTAATGGACTGTTTCAGTGTGGTACCACATTACTACGTGATCCAATCCAGAAAAAGCCCAGGATCTGGCCATCAAGTATGAGAAATATGCGAAAGTACGAGCCTGATGAGAGCAAATCCCAGACCTAACCCAGACCTAACATGTGTTATCCTCTAAAATATTTATCAAGACCAGGTCTAATTGAATGTTTCGGTGTGGTACCACATAACTACGTGATCCAAACCAGAAAAAACCCAGGATCTGTTCAACAAGTATGTGGAGAATGCGAAAGTATGTGTCTGATGAGGGAATATCCCAGGCCTAACCAAGACCTAACATGCGTTATCCTCAAAAATATTGATCGAAACCAGGTTTAATTTACTGTTTCAGTGTGGTACCACATTACTACGTGAACCCAACCAGAAAAAGCCAGGGATCTGTTCAACGAGTAAGTGAAAAATGCGAAAATATGACCCTGATGAGGGCAAATCCCGGACCTATCCCAGACCTGACTTGCGTTATCCTCTAAAATATTGATCGAAACCAGGTTTAATTTACTGTTTCAGTGTGGTACCACATTACTACGTGATCCAAACCAGAAAAAACCCAGGATCTGGTCAACAAGTATGTGGAGAATGCGAAAGTATGAGCCTGACGAGGGCAAATCCCAGACCTATTCCAGACATAACATGCGTTATCCTCTAAAATATTGATCGAAACCAGGTTTAATGGACTGTTTCAGTGTGGTACCACATTACTGCGGGTTCCAAACCAGAAAAAGCCCAGAATCTGGCCATCAAGTATGAGAAATATGCGAAAGTACGAGCCTGATGAGAGCAAATCCCAGACCTAACGTAGACCTAACATGAGTTATTCTCTAAAATATTCATCGAAACCAGGTTTAATGGACTTTTTCGTTGTGGTACCACATTATTACGTGATCCAAACCACAGAAAACCCAGGATCTGTTCAAGAAGTTTGTAAAGAATGCGAAAGTATGTGTCTGAGGGAAAATCCCAGGCCTAACCTAGACCTAACTTGCGTTATCCTCTAAAATATTGACCGAAACCAGGTTTAATGAACTGTTCCAGTGTGGTAACACATTACTACCTGATCCAAACCAGAAAAATACCCAGGATCTGATTAACAGGTATGTGTAGAACGCGAAAATATGTGTCTGATGAGAGCAAATCCCCGGCCTAAACTAGACATAACATGCGTTACCCTCTAAAATATTGATCGAAACCAGGTTTAATGGACTGTTTCAGTGTGGTACCACATTACTACGTGATCCAAACCAGAAAAAGCCCAGGATCTGGCCATCAAGTATGAGAAATATGCGAAAGTATGAGCCTGCTGGGGGCAAATCCTAGACCTAACCCAGACCTAACATGCGTTACCCTCTAAACTACTTATCAAGACCAGATTTAATTGAATGTTTCAGTGTGGTACCACATTACTACGTGATCCAAACCAGAAAAAACCCAGGATCTGTTTAACAACTATGTGGAGAATGCGAAAGTATATGTCTGATGAGGGCAAATCCCAGACCTAACCTAGACCTAACATGAGTTATTCTCTAAAATATTCATCGAAACCAGGTTTAATGGACTTTGTCGGTGTGGTACCACAACACTACCTGATCCAAACCAGAAAAATACCCAGGATCTGTTTAACAGGTATGTGTAGAACGCGAAAATATGTGTCTGATGAGGGAAAATCCCAGGCCTAACCTAGACCTAAATTGCGTTATCCTCTAAAATATTGATCGAAACCAGGTTTAAAGGACAGTTTCTGTGTGGTACCACATTACTACGTGATGCAATCCAGAAAAAGCCCAAGATCTCGCCATCAAGTATGAGAAATATGCGAAAGTATGAGCCTGCTGAGGCCAAATCCTAGACCTAACCCAGACCTAACATGCGTTATCCTCTAAAATATTTATCAAGACCAGATTTAATTGAATGTTTCAGTGTGGTATCACATTACTACGTGATCCAATCCAGAAAACGCCCAGGATCTAGCCATGGAGTTTGAGAAATATGCGAAATTGTGAGCCTGATTAGGGCGAATCCTAGACCTAACCCAGATCTAAGATGCGTTATCCGCAAAAATATTGATCGAAACCAGGTATAATTGAATGTTCCAGTGTGGTACCGCATTACTACGTGATCCAAACCAGTAAAAACCCAGGATCCGTTCAACAAGTATGTGGAGAATGCGAAAGTATGTGTCTGATGAGGGAATATCCCAGGCCTAACCAAGACCTAACATGCGTTATCCTCTAAAATATTGATCGAAACCAGGTTTAATGGACTGTTTCAGTGTGGTACCACATTACTACGTGATCCAAACCAGATAAAGCCCAGGATCTGGCCATCAAGTATGAGAAATATGCGAAAGTATGAGCCTGCTGAGGGCAAATCCCAGACCTAACCGAGACCTAACATGAGTTATTCTCTAAAATATTCATCGACACCAGGTTTAATGGACTTATTCAGTGTGGTACCACATTACTACGTGACCCAAACCAGAAAAAACCGTGGATCCGTTCAACATGTATGTGAAGAATGCGAAAGTATGAGCCTGACGAGGGCAAATCCCAGACCTATCCCAGACCTACCCTGCGTTGTCCTCTAAAATATTGATGGAAACCAGGTTTAATTGAGTGTTTCAGTGTGGTACCACATTACTACGTGATCCAAACCAGAAAAACCCAGGATCTGTTCAAAAAGTATGTGAAAAACGCGAAAGTATGACCCTGATGAGGGCAAATCTAAGACCTATCCCAGACCTAACTTGCGTTGTCCACTAAAACATTGATGGAAACCAGGTTTAATTGAGTGTTTCAGTGTGGTACCACATTACTACGTGATCCAAACCAGAAAAACCCAGGATCTGTTCAAAAAGTACGTGAAAAACGCGAAAGTATGTGCCTGATGAGGGCAAATCCCAGACCTAACCAAGACCTAACATGAGTTATTCTCTAAAATATTGATCGAAACCAGGTTTAGTGGACTGTTTCAGTGTGGTACCACATTACTACGTGATCCAATCCAGAAAAAACCCACGATCTAAGCAACAAGTATGAGAAATGTGCGAAAGTACGAGCCTGATCAGAGCAAATCCCAGAACTAACCCAGACCTACCTTGCGTTGTCCTCTAAAATAATGATGGAAACCAGGTTTAATTGAGTGTATCAGTGTGGTACCACATTACTACGTGATCCAAACCAGAAAAACCCAGGATCTGTTCATCGAGTATGTGAAAAATGCGAAAGTATGACCCTGATGAGGGCAAATCTAAGACCTATCCCAGACCTAACTTGCGTTGTCCTCTAAAACATTGATGGAAACCAGGTTTAATTGAGTGTTTCAGTGTGGTACCACATTACTACGTGATCCAAACCAGAAAAACCCAGGATCTGTTCAAAAAGTACGTGAAAAACGCGAAAGTATGTGCCTGATGAGGGCAAATCCCAGACCTAACCAAGACCTAACATGCGTTATCTTCTAAAATATTGATCGAAACCAGGTTTAATGGACTGTTTCAGTGTGGTACCACATTACTACGCGATCCAATCCAGAAAAAGCCCAGGATCTAGCCATGAAGTATGAGAAATATGCGAAATTATGAGCCTGATTAGGGCAAATCCTAGACCTAACCCGGACCTAACATGCGTTATCCTCTAAAATATTTATCAAGACCAGGTTTAATCGACTGTTTCAGTGTGGTACCACATTACTACGTGATCCAATCCAGAAAAAAAACCAGGATCTGTACAACTAGTCTTTGAAGAATGCGAAAGTATGAGCCTGACGAGAGCAAATCCCAGACCTATCCCAGACATAACTTGCGTTATCATCTAAAATATTGACCGAAACCTGTTTTAATCGACTGTTTCAGTGTGGTGCCACATTACTACGTGATCCAAATCAGAAAACGCCCAGAATCTGGCCATCAACTATGAGAAATATTTGCGAAAGTACGAGCATGATCAGAGCAAATCCTAGACATAACCCAGACCTAACATGCGTTATCCTCTATAATATTTACCAAGACCAGATTTAATTGATTGTTTCAGTGTGGTACCACATTACTACGTGATCCAAACCAGAAGAAACCCAGGATCTGTTCAACAAGTATGTGGAGAATGCGGAAGTATGTGTCTGATGAGGGCAAATCCCAGGCCCAACCTAGACATAACATGCGTTATCCTCTAAAATATTGATCGAAACCAGGTTCAATGGACTGTTTCAGTGTGGTACCACATTAATACGTGATCCAATCCAGAAAAAGCCCAGGATCTAGCCATCAAGTATGAGAGATGTGCGAAAGTATGATCCTGATGAGGGCAAATCCTAGACCTAACCCAGACCTATCATGCGTTATCCTCTAAAATATTTATCAAGAACAGATTTAATTGAATGTTTCAGTGTGGTACCACATTACTACGTGTTCCAAACCAGAAAAAACCCAGGATCTGTTCAACAAGTATGTGGAGAATGCGAAAGTATGTGTCTGATGAGGGCAAATCCTAGGCCCAACCTAGACATAACATGCGTTATCCTCTAAAATATTGATCGAAACCAGGTTTAATGGACTGTTTCAGGGTGGTACCACATTACTACGTGATCCAATCAAGAAAAAGCCCAGGATCTAGGCATGAAGTATGAGAAATGTGCGAAAGTATGAGCCTGATGAGGGTAAATCCTAGACCTGACCAAGACCTAACATGCGTTATGTTCTAAAATGTTGATCGAAACCAGGTTTAATGGACTGTTTCAGTGTGGTACCACATTACTACGTGATCCAAACCAGAAAAAACCCACGATCTAGGCATCAAGTATGAGAAATGTGCGAAAGTATGAGCCTGATGCGGGCAAATCCTAGACGTAACCCAGACCTAACATGCGTTATCCTCTAAAATATTTATCAAGACCAGATTTAATTGAATGTTTCAGTGTGGTACCACATTACTACGTGATCCAAACCAGAAAAAGTCGGGGATCTGTTCAACAAGTTTGTGAAAAACGCGAATGTATGACCCTGATGAGAGCAAATCCCAGACCTAACCTAGACCTAACATGCGTTATTCTCTAAAATATTGATCGAAACCAGGTTTAATGGACTGTTTGAGTGTTGTACCACATTAGTACGTGATCGAATCCAGAAAAAGCTCAGGATCTAGCCATCAAGTATGAGAAATATGCGAAAGTATGAGCCTGCTGAGGGCAAATCCTAGACCTAACCCAGACCTAACATGAGTTATTCTCTAAAATATTGATCGAAACTAGGTTTAATGGACTGTTTCAGTGTGGTACCACATTACTACGTGATCCAAACCAGAAAAAACCCGGGATCCGTTCAACATGTATGTGAAGAATGCGAAAGTATGTGTCTGATGAGGGAAAATCCCTGGCATAACCTAGACCTAACATGCGTTACCCTCAAAATTATTCATCGAAACCAGGCTTAATCGACTGTTTCAGTGTGGTACCACATTACTACGTGATCCAAACCAGAAAAACGCAGGATCTGTTCAACAAGTATGTGAAAAATGCGTAAGTATGACCCTGATGAGGGCAATTCCCAAGCCCAACCTAGACATAACATGCGTTATCCTCTAAAATATTGATCGAAACCAGGTTTAATTGACTGTTTCAGTGTGGTACCACATTACTACGTGACCCAAACCAGAAAAAGCCGGGGATCTGTTCAACGAGTATGTGAAAAATGCGAAAATATGGCCCTGATGAGGGCAAATCCCAGGCCTAACCTAGACATAACATGCGTTACCCTCAAAAATATTGATCGAAACCAGGTTTAATGGATTGTTTTAGTGTGGTACCACATTAGTACATGATCCAAACCAGAATAAGCCAGGGATCTGTTCAACAAGTATGTGAAAAACGCGAAGGTATGACCCTGACGAGGGCAAATCCCAGGCCTAACCTAGACCTAACTTGCGTAATCTAAAATATTCATCGAAACCAGGTTTAATGGACTGTTTCAATGTGGCACCACATTACTACGTGATCCAAACCAGAAAAAACCCAGAATCTGTTCAACAAGTATGTGAAAAACGCGAAACTATGAGCCTGATGAGGGCAAATCCCAGACCTATCTCCGACATAGCATGCGTTATCCTCTAAAATATTGATCGAAACCAGGTTTAATGGACTGTTTCAGTGTGGTACCACATTACTACGTGATCCAAACCAGAAAAAACCCAGGATCTGTTCAACAAGTATATGGAGAATGCGAAAGTATGTGCCGGACGAGGGCAAATCCCGGACCTATCCCAGACCTAGCTTGCGTTATCCTCTAAAATATTGATCGAAACCAGGTTTAATTTACTGTTTCAGTGTGGTACCACATTACTACGTGAACCCAACCAGAAAAAGCCAGGGATCTGTTCAACGAGTAAGTGAAAAATGCGAAAATATGACCCTGATGAGGGCAAATCCCGGACCTATCCCAGACCTAACTTGCGTTATCCTCTAAAATATTGATCGAAACCAGGTTTAATTTACTGTTTCAGTGTGGTACCACATTACTACGTGATCCAAACCAGAAAAAACCCAGGATCTGGTCAACAGGTATGTGGAGAATGCGAAAGTATGAGCCTGACGAGGGCAAATCCCAGACCTATTCCAGACATAACATGCGTTATCCTCTAAAATATTGATCGAAACCAGGTTTAATGGACTGTTTCAGTGTGGTACCACATTACTGCGGGTTCCAAACCAGAGAAAGCCCAGAATCTGGCCATCAAGTATGAGAAATATGCGAAAGTACGAGCCTGATGATAGCAAATCCCAAACCTAACGTAGACCTAACATGAGTTATTCTCTAAAATATTCATCGAAACCAGGTTTAATGGACTTTTTCGTTGTGGTACCACATTATTACGTGATCCAAACCAGAGAAAACCCAGGATCTGTTCAAGAAGTATGTAAAGAATGCGAAAGTATGTGTCTGAGGGAAAATCCCAGGCCTAACCTAGACCTAACTTGCGTTATCCTCTAAAATATTGACCGAAACCAGGTTTAATGAACTGTTCCAGTGTGGTAACACATTACTACCTGATCCAAACCAGAAAAATACCCAGGATCTGAGTAACAGGTATGTGTAGAACGCGAAAATATGTGTCTGATGAGAGCAAATCCCCGGCCTAAACTAGACATAACATGCGTTACCCTCTAAAATATTGATCGAAACCAGGTTTAATGGACTGTTTCAGTGTGGTACCACATTACTACGTGATCCAAACCAGAAAAAGCCCAGGATCTGGCGATCAAGTATGAGAAATATGCGAAAGTATGAGCCTGCTGGGGGCAAATCCTAGACCTAACCCAGACCTAACATGCGTTACCCTCTAAACTATTTATCAAGACCAGATTTAATTGAATGTTTCAGTGTGGTACCACATTACTACGTGATCCAAACCAGAGAAAACCCAGGATCTGTTTAACAACTATGTGGAGAATGCGAAAGTATATGTCTGATGAGGGCAAATCCCAGGCCTAACCTAGACCTAAATTGCGTTATCCTCTAAAATATTGATCGAAACCAGGTTTAAAGGACTGTTTCTGTGTGGTACCACATTACTACGTGATCCAATCCAGAAAAAGCCCAAGATCTCGCCATCAAGTATGAGAAATATGCGAAAGTATGAGCCTGCTGAGGGCAAATCCTAGACCTAACCGAGACCTAACATGCGTTATCCTCTAAAATATTTATCAAGACCAGATTTAATTGAATGTTTCAGTGTGGTATCACATTACTACGTGATCCAATCCAGAAAACGCCCAGGATCTAGCCATGGAGTTTGAGAAATATGCGAAATTGTGAGCCTGATTAGGGCGAATCCTAGACCTAACCCAGATCTAAGATGCGTTATCCGCAAAAATATTGATCGAAACCAGGTATAATTGAATGTTCCAGTGTGGTACCGCATTACTACGTGATCCAAACCAGTAAAAACCCAGGATCCGTTCAACAAGTATGTGGAGAATGCGAAAGTATGTGTCTGATGAGGGAATATCCCAGGCCTAACCAAGACCTAACATGCGTTATCCTCTAAAATATTGATCGAAACCAGGTTTAATGGACTGTTTCGGTGTGGTACCACATTACTACGTGATCCAAACCAGAAAAAGCCCAGGATCTGGCCATCAAGTATGAGAAATATGCGAAAGTATGAGCCTGCTGAGGCCAAATCCTAGACCTAACCAAGACCTAACATGCGTTATACTCTAAAATATTGATCGAAACCAGGTTTAATGGACTGTTTCAGTGTGGTACCACATTACTACGTGATCCAAACCAGAAAACACCCAGGATCTCGTCAACAAGTATGTGGAGAATACGAAAGTATGAGCCTGACGAGGGCAAATCCCAGACCTATCCCAGGCATAACATGCGTTATCCTCTAAAATATTGATCGAAACCAGGTTTAATGGACTGTTTCGGTGTGGTACCACATTACTACGTGATCCAAACCAGAAAAAGCCCAGGATCTGGCCATCAAGTATGAGAAATATGCGAAAGTATGAGCCTGCTGAGGGCAAATCCTAGACCTACCCCAGACCTAACATGCGTTATACTCTAAAATATTGATCGAAACCAGGTTTAATGGACTGTTTCAGTGTGGTACCACATTACTACGTGATCCAAACCAGAAAACACCCAGGATCTCGTCAACAAGTATGTGGAGAATACGAAAGTATGAGCCTGACGAGGGCAAATCCCAGACCTATCCCAGGCATAACATGCGTTATCCTCTAAAATATTGATCGAAACCAGGTTTAATGGACTGTTTCGGTGTGGTACCACATTACTACGTGATCCAAACCAGAAAAAGCCCAGGATCTGGCCATCAAGTATGAGAAATATGCGAAAGTATGAGCCTGCTGAGGGCAAATCCTAGACCTACCCCAGACCTAACATGCGTTATACTCTAAAATATTGATCGAAACCAGGTTTAATGGACTGTTTCAGTGTGGTACCGCATTACTACGTGATCCAAACCAGAAATAGCCAGGGATCTGTTCAACAAGTATGTGAAAAATGCGAAAATATTACCCTGATGAGGGCAAATCCCGGACCTATCCCAGACATAACTTGTGTTATCCTCTAAAATATTGATCGAAACCAGGTTTAATTGAATGTTTCAGTGTGGTACCACATTACTACGTGATCCAAACCAGAAAAAGCCCAGGATCTGGCCATCAAGTATGAGAAATATGCGAAAGTATGAGCCTGCTGAGGGCAAATCCTAGACCTACCCCAGACCTAACATGCGTTATACTCTAAAATATTGATCGAAACCAGGTTTAATGGACTGTTTCAGTGTGGTACCGCATTACTACGTGATCCAAACCAGAAATAGCCAGGGATCTGTTCAACAAGTATGTGAAAAATGCGAAAATATTACCCTGATGAGGGCAAATCCCGGACCTATCCCAGACATAACTTGTGTTATCCTCTAAAATATTGATCGAAACCAGGTTTAATTGAATGTTTCAGTGTGGTACCGCATTACTACGTGATCCAAACCAGAAAAAACCGAGGATCCGTTCAACAAGTATGCGGAGAATGCGAAAGTATGTGTCTGATGAGGGAAAATCCCAGGCCCAACCAAGACCTAACATGCCTTATCCTCAAAAATATTGATCGAAACCAGGTTTAATCGACTGTTTCAGTGTGGTACAACATTACTACCTGATCCAAACCAGAAAAATACCCAGGATCTGATTAACAGGTATGTGTAGAACGCGAAAATATGTGTCTGATGAGGGCAAATCTCCGGCCTAAACTAGACATAACATGCGTTATCCTCTAAAATATTGATCGAAACCAGGTTTAATGGACTGTTTCAGTGTGGTACCACATTACTACGTGATCCAAACCAGAAAAAGCCCAGGATCTGGCCATCAAGTATGAGAAATATGCGAAAGTATGAGCCTGCTGAGGGCAAATCCTAGACCTACCCCAGACCTAACATGCGTTATACTCTAAAATATTGATCGAAACCAGGTTTAATGGACTGTTTGGGTGTGGTACCACATTACTGCGTGATCCAAACCAGAAGAAACCCAGGATCTGTTCAACAAGTATGTGAAGAATGCGAAAGTATGTGTCTGATGAGGGAAAATCCCAGGCCTAACCTAGACATAACATGCGTTATCCTCTAAAATATTGATCGAAACCAGGTTTAATTGACTGTTTCAGTGTGGTACCACATTACTACGTAATCCAAACCAGAAGTAGCCAGGGATCTGTACAGCAAGTATGTGAAAAATGCGCAAATATGACCCTGATGGGGGCAAATCTCGGACCTATCCCAGACCTAACTTGCGTTATCCTCCAAAATATTGATCGAAACCAGGTTTAATTTACTGTTTCAGTGTGGCACCACATTACTACGTGATCCAATCCAGAAAAAGCCCAGGATCTGCTTAACAAGTTTGTGGAGAATGCGAAAGTATGTGTGTGATGTGGGAATATCCCAGGCCTAACCAAGACCTAACATGCGTTATCCGCAAAAAATTTGATCGAAACCAGGTTTAATCGACTGTTTCAGTGTGGTACCACATTACTACCTGATCCAAACCAGAAGAATGCCCAGGATCTGTTTAACAGGTATGTGTAGAACGCGAAAATATGTGTCTGATGAGGGCAAATCCCCGGCCTAAACTAGACATAACATGCGTTACCCTTAAAAATAATGATCGAAACATGTTTTAATCGACTGTTTCAGTGTGGTACCACATTACTACGTGATCCAAACCAGAAAAAGCCCAGAATCTGGCCATCAACTATGAGAAATATGCGAAAGTACGAGCCTGATGAGAGCAAATCCCTGTCCTAACCAAGACCTAACATGCGTTATTCTCTAAAATATTGCTCGAAACCAGGTTTAATGGACAGTTTCAGTGTGGTACCACATTACTACGTGATCCAAACCAGAAAAAACCCAGGATGTGGTCAACAAGTATGTGGAGAATGCGAAAGTATGACCCTGACGAGGGCAAATCCAGACCTATCCCAGACATAACATGCGTTATCCTCTAAAATATTGACCGAAACCAGGTTTAATGGACTGTTGCAGTGTGGTAACACATTACTACCTGATCCAAACCAGAAAAATACCCACGATCTGATTAACAGGTATGTGTAGAACGCGAAAATATGTGTCTGATGAGGGCAAATCCCCGACCTAAACTAGACATAACATGCGTTACCCTCTAAAATATTGATCGAAACCAGGTTTAATGGACTGTTTCTGTGTGGTACCACATTACTACGTGATCCAAACCAGAAAAAGCCCAGGATCTGGCCATCAAGTATGAGAAATATGCGAAAGTATGAGCCTGCTGGGAGCAAATCCTAGACCTAACCCAGACCTAACATGCGTTATCCTCTAAACTATTTACCAAGACCAGATTTAATTGAATGTTTGAGTGTGGTACCACATTACTACGTGATCCAAACCAGAAAAAACCCAGGACCTGTTTAACAAGTATGTGGAGAATGCGAAAGTATATGTCTGATGAGGACAAATCCCAGACCTAACCTAGACCTAACATGCGTTATCCTCTAAAATATTGATCGAAACCAGGTTTAATGGACTGTTTCAGTGTGGTACCGCATTACTACCGGATCCAAACCAGAAAAAGCCCAGAATCTAGCCATCAAGTATGAGAAATATGCGAAAGTATGAGCCTGCTGAGGGCAAATCCTAGACCTAACCCAGACCTAACATGCGTTATCCTCTAAAATATTTATCAAGACCAGATTTAATTGAATGTTTCAGTGTGGTACCACATTACTACGTGATCCAAACCAGAAAAAACCCAGGATCTGTTTAACAAGTATGTGGAGAATGCGAAAATATGTGTCTGATGAGGGCAAATCCCAGGCCCAACCTAGACATAACATGCGTTATCCTCTAAAATATTGATGTAAACCAGGTTTAATTGACTCTTTCAGTGTGGTACCACATTACTATGTGATCCAAACCAGAAATAGCCAGGGATCTGTTCAACAAGTATGTGAAAAATGCGAAAATATGACCCTGATGAGGGCAAATCCCGGACCTATCCCAGACCTAACTTGCGTTATCCTCTAAAATATTGATTGAAACCAGGTTTAATTTACTGTTTCAGTGTGGTACCACATTACTACGTGATCCAATCCAGAAAAAGCCCAGGATCTAGCCATGGAGTTTGAGAAATAAGCGAAATTATGAGCCTGATTAGGGCAAATCCTAGACCCAACCCAGACCTAACATGCGTTATCCTCAAAAATATTGATCGAAACCAGGTTTAATTGAACGTTTCCGTGTGGTACCGCATTACTACGTGATCCAAACCAGAAAAAACCCAGGATCCGTTCAACAAGTATGTGGAGAACGCGAAAGCATGTGTCTGATGAGGGCAAATCCCCGGCCTAAACTAGACATAACATGCGTTATCCTCTAAAATAGTGATCGAAACCAGGTTTAATGGACTGTTTCAGTGTGGTACCACATTACTCCCTGATCCAAACCAGAAAAATTCCCAGGATCTGCTAAACAGGTATGTGGAGAATGCGAAAGTATGTGTCTGACGAGGGTAAATCCCAGGCTCAACCTAGACATAACATGCGTTATCCTCTAAAATATTGATCGAAACCAGGTTTAATTGACTCTTTCAGTGTGGTACCACATTACTACGTGATCGAAACTAGAAATAGCCTGGGATCTGTTCAACAAGTATGTGAAAAATGCGAAAATATGACCCTGATGAGGGCAAATCCCGGATCTATCCCAGACCTAACTTGCGTTATCCTCTAAAATATTGATCGAAACCAGGTTTAATTTACTGTTTCAGTGTGGTACCACATTACTACGTGATCCAATCCAGAAAAAGCCCAGGATCTAGCCATGGAGTTTGTGAAATAAGCGAAATTATGACCCTGATGAGGGCAAATCCCGGACCTATCCCAGACCTAACTTGCGTTATCCTCTAAAATATTGATCGAAACCAGGTTTAATTGACTGTTTCAGTGTGGTACCACATTACTACGTAATCCAAACCAGAAATAGCCAGGGATCTGTTCAACAAGTATGTGAAAAATGCGAAAATATGACCCTGATGAGGGCAAATCCCACGCCCAACCGAGACATAACATGCGTTATCCTCTAAAATATTGATCGAAACCAGGTTTAATGGACTGTTTCAGAGTGGTACCACATTATTACGTGATCCAAACCAGAAATAGCCAGGGATCTGTTCAACAAGTATGTGAAAAGTGCGAAAATATGACCCTGATGAGGGCAAATCCCAGTCCTATCCCAGACCTAACTTGCGTTGTCCTCTAAAATATTGATCGAAACCAGGTTTAATTGACTGTTTCAGTGTGGTACCACATTACTACGTGATCCTATCCAGAAAAAGCCCAGGATCTGGCCAACAAGTATGAGAAGTATGCGAAAGTATGAGCCTGCTGAGGACAAATCCTAGACCTAACCCAGACCTAACACGCGTTATCCTCTAAAATATTTATCAAGACCAGATTTAATTGAATGTTTCAGTGTGGTACCACATTACCACCTGATCCAACCCAGAAAAATACCCAGGATCTGTTTAACAGGTATGTGTAGAACGCGAAAATATGTGTCTGATGAGGGCAAATCCCAAGCCCAACCTAGACATAACATGCGTTATCCTCTAAAATATTGATCGAAACCAGGTTTAATTGACTGTTTCAGTGTGGTACCACATTACTACGTAATCCAAACCAGAAATAGCCAGGGATCTGTTCAACAAGTATGTGAAAAATGCGAAAATATTACCCTGATGAGGTCAAATCCCGGACCTATCCCAGACATAACATGCGTTATCCCCTAAAATATTGATCGAAACCAGGTTTAATTGACTGTTTCAGTGTGGTACCAAATTACTACGTGATCCAAACCAGAAATAGCCAGGGATCTGTTCAACAAGTATGAGAAATATGCGAAAGTACGAGCCTGATGAGAGCAATTCCCAGACCTAACCTAGACATAACATGAGTTATTCTCTAAAATATTCATCGAAACCAGGTTTAATGGACCTTTTCGGTGTGGTACCACATTACTACGTGATCCAAACCAGAGAGAACCCAGGACCCGTTCAACAAGTATGTGAAGAATGCGAAAGTATGTGTCTGAGGGAAAATCCCAGGCCTAACCTAGACCAACTTGCGTTATCCTCTAAAATATTGATCGAAACCAGGTTTAATGGACTGTTCCAGTGTGGTAGCACATTTCTACGTGATGCAATCCAGAGAAAGTCCAGGATCTGCCCATCAAGTATGAGAAATAAGCGAAAGTATGAGCCTGCTGAGGGCAAATCCCAGACCTAACCCAGACCTAACATGCCTTATCCTCTAAAATATTGATCGAAACCAGGTTTAATAGACTGTTTCAGTGTGGTACCACATTATTACGTGATCCAAATCAGAAAAAACCCAGGATCTGTTCATCAAGTATGTGAAGAATGCGAAAGTATGTGTCTGATGAGGGAAAATCCCAGACCTATCCGAGACATAACATGCGTTATCCTCTAAAATATTGGTCGAAACCAGGTTTAGTGGACTGTTTCAGTGTGGTACCACATTATTACGTGATCCAAATCAGAAAAAACCCAGGATCCGTTCAACAAGTATGTGAAGAATGCGAAAGTATGTGTCTGATGAGGGAAAATCCAAGGCCTAACCTAGACTTAACTTGCGTTATCCTCTAAAATATTTATCAAGACCAGATTTAATTGTATGTTTCAGTGTGGTACCACATTTCTACGCGATCCAAACCAGAAAAAACCCAGGATCTCGTCAACAAGTATGTGGAGAATGCGAAAGTATGAGCCTGACGAGGGCAAATCCCAGACCTATCCGAGACATAACATGCGTTATCCTCTAAAATATTGGTCGAAACCAGGTTTAATGGACTGTTTCAGTGTGGTACCACATTATTACGTGATCCAAATCAGAAAAAACCCAGGATCTGTTCATCAAGTATGTGAAGAATGCGAAAGTATGTGTCTGATGAGGGAAAGTCCCAGGCCTAACCTAGACCTAACTTGCGATATCCTCTAAAATATTGATCGACACCAGGTTTAAAGGACTGTTTCAGTGTGGTACCACATTACTACGTGATCAAATCCAGAAAAAGCCCAGAATCTGGCCAACAAGTATGAGAAGTATGCGAAAGTATGAGCCTGCTGAGGACAAATCCTAGACCTAACCCAGACCTAACACGCGTTATCCTCTAAAATATTTATCAAGACCAGATTTAATTGAATGTTTCAGTGTGGTACCACATTACCACCTGATCCAACCCAGAAAAATACCCAGGATCTGTTTAACAGGTATGTGTAGAACGCGAAAATATGTGTCTGATGAGGGCAAATCCCAAGCCCAACCTAGACATAACATGCGTTATCCTCTAAAATATTGATCGAAACCAGGTTTATTTGACTGTTTCAGTGTGGTACCACATTACTACGTCATCCAAACCAGAAATAGCCAGGGATCTGTTCAACAAGTATGAGAAATATGCGAAAGTACGAGCCTGATGAGAGCAAATCCCAGACCTAACCTAGACCTAACATGAGTTATTCTCTAATATATTCATCGAAACCAGGTTTAGTGGACTTTTTCGGTGTGGTACCACATTACTACGTGATCCAAACCAGAAAAAACCCACGATCTGGCCATCAAGTATGAGAAGTATGCGAAAGTATGAGCCTGCTGAGGACAAATGCTAGACCTAACCCAGACCTAACATGCGTTATCCTCTAAAATATTTATCAAGACCAGATTTAATTGAATGTTTCAGTGTGGTACCACATCACTGCGTGATCCAAGCCAGAAAAAACCCAGGATCTGTTCAACAAGTATGTGAAGAATGCGAAAGTATGTGTCTGATGAGGGAAAATCCCAGACCTATCGCAGACATAACATGCGTTACCCTCTAAAATATTGATCGAAACCAGGTTTAATGGACTGTTTCAGTGTGGTACCACATTACTGCGTGATCCAAACCAGAAATAACCCAGGATCTGTTCAACAGGTATGTGAAGAATGCGAAAGTATGTGTCTGATGAGGGAAAATCTCAGGCCTAACCTAGACCTAACTTGCGATATCCTCTAAAATATTGATCGAAACCAGGTTTAAAGGACTGTTTCAGTGTGGTGCCACATTACTACGTGATCCAATCCAGAAAAAGCCCACGATCTGGCCATCAAGCATGAGAAGTATGCGAAAGTATGAGCCTGCTGAGGACAAATCCTAGACCTAACCCAGACCTAACATGCGTTATCCTCTAAAATATTTATCAAGACCAGATTTAATTGAATGTTTCAGTGTGGTACCACATTACTACGCGATCCAAACCAGAAAAAACCCAGGATCTCGTCAACAAGGATGTGGAGAATGCGAAAGTATGAGCCTGTCGAGGGCAAGTCCCAGACCTATCCCAGAAATAACATGCGTTATCCTCTAAAATATTGATCGAAACCAGGTTTAATGGACTGTTTCATTGTGGTACCACATTACTACGTGATCCAAATCAGAAAAATCCCAGGATCTGTTCATCAAGTATGTGAAGAATGCGAAAGTATGTGTCTGATGAGGGAAAATCCCAGGCCTAACCTAGACCTAACTTGCGATATCCTCTAAAATATTGATCGAAACCAGGTTTAAAGGACTGTTTCAGTGTGGTACCACATTACTACGTGATCCAATCCAGAAAAAGCCCAGGATCTGGCCAACAAGTATGAGAAGTATGCGAAAGTATGAGCCTGCTGAGGCCAAATCCTAGACCTAACCCAGACCTAACACGCGTGATCCTCTAAAATATTGATCGAAACCAGGTTTAATTGAATGTTTCAGTGTGGTACCACATTACTACGCGATCCAAACCAGAAAAAACCCAGGATCTGTTCAACAAGTATGTGAAGAATGCGAAAGTATGTGTCTGATGAGGGCAAATCCCAGGCCCAACCTAGACATAACATGCGTTATCCTCTAAAATATTGATCGAAACCAGGTTTAATTGACTGTTTCAGTGTGGTACCACATTACTACGTGATCCTATCCAGAAAAAGCCCAGGATCTGGCCAACAAGTATGAGAAGTATGCGAAAGTATGAGCCTGCTGAGGACAAATCCTAGACCTAACCCAGACCTAACACGCGTTATCCTCTAAAATATTTATCAAGACCAGATTTAATTGAATGTTTCAGTGTGGTACCACATTACCACCTGATCCAACCCAGAAAAATACCCAGGATCTGTTTAACAGGTATGTGTAGAACGCGAAAATATGTGTCTGATGAGGGCAAATCCCAAGCCCAACCTAGACATAACATGCGTTATCCTCTAAAATATTGATCGAAACCAGGTTTAATTGACTGTTTCAGTGTGGTACCACATTACTACGTCATCCAAACCAGAAATAGCCAGGGATCTGTTCAACAAGTATGAGAAATATGCGAAAGTACGAGCCTGATGAGAGCAAATCCCAGACCTAACCTAGACCTAACATGAGTTGTTCTCTAAAATATTGATCGAAACCAGGTTTAATGGACTGTTTCATTGTGGTACCACATTACTACGTGATCCAAATCAGAAAAAACCCAGGATCTGTTCATCAAGTATGTGAAGAATGCGAAAGAATGTGTCTGATGAGGGAAAATCCCAGGCCTAACCTAGACCTAACTTGCGATATCCTCTAAAATATTGATCGAAACCAGGTTTAAAGGACTGTTTCAGTGTGGTACCACATTACTACGTGATCCAATCCAGAAAAAGCCCAGGATCTGGCCATCAAGTATGAGAAGTATGCGAAAGTATGAGCCTGCTGAGGACAAATCCTAGAACTAACCCAGACCTAACATGCGTTATCCTCTAAAATATTTATCAAGACCAGATTTAATTGAATGTTTCAGTGTGGTACCACATTACTGCGTGATCCAAATCAGAAAAAACCCAGGATCTGTTCAACAAGTATGTGAAGAATGCGAAAGTAAGTGTCTGATGAGGGAAAATCCCAGGCCTAACCTAGACCTAACTTGCGATATCCTCTAAAATATTGATCGAAACCAGTTTTAAAGGACTGTTTCAGTGTGGTGCCACATTACTACGTGATCCAATCCAGAAAAAGCCCACGATCTGGCCATCAAGTATGAGAAGTATGCGAAAGTATGAGCCTGCTGAGGACAAATCCTAGACCTAACCCAGACCTAACATGCGTTATCCTCTAAAATATTTATCAAGACCAGATTTAATTGAATGTTTCAGTGTGGTACCACATTACTACGCGATCCAAACCAGAAAAAACCCAGGATCTCGTCACCAAGGATGTGGAGAATGCGAAAGTATGAGCCTGACGAGGGCAAGTCCCAGACCTATCCCAGACATAACATGCGTTATCCTCTAAAATATTGATCGAAACCAGGTTTAATGGACTGTTTCATTGTGGTACCACATTACTGCGTGATCCAAACCAGAAAAAACCCAGGATCTGTTCATCAAGTATGTGAAGAATGCGAAAGTATGTGTCTGATGAGGGAAAATCCCAGACCTATCCGAGACATAACATGCGTTATCCTCTAAAATATTGGTCGAAACCAGGTTTAGTGGACTGTTTCAGTGTGGTACCACATTATTACGTGATCCAAATCAGAAAAAACCCAGGATCCGTTCAACAAGTATGTGAAGAATGCGAAAGTATGTGTCTGATGAGGGAAAATCCAAGGCCTAACCTAGACTTAACTTGCGTTATCCTCTAAAATATTTATCAAGACCAGATTTAATTGTATGTTTCAGTGTGGTACCACATTTCTACGCGATCCAAACCAGAAAAAACCCAGGATCTCGTCAACAAGTATGTGGAGAATGCGAAAGTATGAGCCTGACGAGGGCAAATCCCAGACCTATCCGAGACATAACATGCGTTATCCTCTAAAATATTGGTCGAAACCAGGTTTAATGGACTGTTTCAGTGTGGTACCACATTATTACGTGATCCAAATCAGAAAAAACCCAGGATCTGTTCATCAAGTATGTGAAGAATGCGAAAGTATGTGTCTGATGAGGGAAAGTCCCAGGCCTAACCTAGACCTAACTTGCGATATCCTCTAAAATATTGATCGACACCAGGTTTAAAGGACTGTTTCAGTGTGGTACCACATTACTACGTGATCAAATCCAGAAAAAGCCCAGAATCTGGCCAACAAGTATGAGAAGTATGCGAAAGTATGAGCCTGCTGAGGACAAATCCTAGACCTAACCCAGACCTAACACGCGTTATCCTCTAAAATATTTATCAAGACCAGATTTAATTGAATGTTTCAGTGTGGTACCACATTACCACCTGATCCAACCCAGAAAAATACCCAGGATCTGTTTAACAGGTATGTGTAGAACGCGAAAATATGTGTCTGATGAGGGCAAATCCCAAGCCCAACCTAGACATAACATGCGTTATCCTCTAAAATATTGATCGAAACCAGGTTTATTTGACTGTTTCAGTGTGGTACCACATTACTACGTCATCCAAACCAGAAATAGCCAGGGATCTGTTCAACAAGTATGAGAAATATGCGAAAGTACGAGCCTGATGAGAGCAAATCCCAGACCTAACCTAGACCTAACATGAGTTATTCTCTAATATATTCATCGAAACCAGGTTTAGTGGACTTTTTCGGTGTGGTACCACATTACTACGTGATCCAAACCAGAAAAAACCCACGATCTGGCCATCAAGTATGAGAAGTATGC
The DNA here is from genome assembly GCF_051014445.1 of Colletes latitarsis. Taxonomy (NCBI): domain Eukaryota; kingdom Metazoa; phylum Arthropoda; class Insecta; order Hymenoptera; family Colletidae; genus Colletes; species Colletes latitarsis. The sequence goes on along the minus strand of NC_135134.1, from coordinate 9,142,703 downwards.
GAAAGTATGAGCCTGCTGAGGACAAATGCTAGACCTAACCCAGACCTAACATGCGTTATCCTCTAAAATATTTATCAAGACCAGATTTAATTGAATGTTTCAGTGTGGTACCACATCACTGCGTGATCCAAGCCAGAAAAAACCCAGGATCTGTTCAACAAGTATGTGAAGAATGCGAAAGTATGTGTCTGATGAGGGAAAATCCCAGACCTATCGCAGACATAACATGCGTTACCCTCTAAAATATTGATCGAAACCAGGTTTAATGGACTGTTTCAGTGTGGTACCACATTACTGCGTGATCCAAACCAGAAATAACCCAGGATCTGTTCAACAGGTATGTGAAGAATGCGAAAGTATGTGTCTGATGAGGGAAAATCTCAGGCCTAACCTAGACCTAACTTGCGATATCCTCTAAAATATTGATCGAAACCAGGTTTAAAGGACTGTTTCAGTGTGGTGCCACATTACTACGTGATCCAATCCAGAAAAAGCCCACGATCTGGCCATCAAGCATGAGAAGTATGCGAAAGTATGAGCCTGCTGAGGACAAATCCTAGACCTAACCCAGACCTAACATGCGTTATCCTCTAAAATATTTATCAAGACCAGATTTAATTGAATGTTTCAGTGTGGTACCACATTACTACGCGATCCAAACCAGAAAAAACCCAGGATCTCGTCAACAAGGATGTGGAGAATGCGAAAGTATGAGCCTGTCGAGGGCAAGTCCCAGACCTATCCCAGAAATAACATGCGTTATCCTCTAAAATATTGATCGAAACCAGGTTTAATGGACTGTTTCATTGTGGTACCACATTACTACGTGATCCAAATCAGAAAAATCCCAGGATCTGTTCATCAAGTATGTGAAGAATGCGAAAGTATGTGTCTGATGAGGGAAAATCCCAGGCCTAACCTAGACCTAACTTGCGATATCCTCTAAAATATTGATCGAAACCAGGTTTAAAGGACTGTTTCAGTGTGGTACCACATTACTACGTGATCCAATCCAGAAAAAGCCCAGGATCTGGCCAACAAGTATGAGAAGTATGCGAAAGTATGAGCCTGCTGAGGCCAAATCCTAGACCTAACCCAGACCTAACACGCGTGATCCTCTAAAATATTGATCGAAACCAGGTTTAATTGAATGTTTCAGTGTGGTACCACATTACTACGCGATCCAAACCAGAAAAAACCCAGGATCTGTTCAACAAGTATGTGAAGAATGCGAAAGTATGTGTCTGATGAGGGCAAATCCCAGGCCCAACCTAGACATAACATGCGTTATCCTCTAAAATATTGATCGAAACCAGGTTTAATTGACTGTTTCAGTGTGGTACCACATTACTACGTGATCCTATCCAGAAAAAGCCCAGGATCTGGCCAACAAGTATGAGAAGTATGCGAAAGTATGAGCCTGCTGAGGACAAATCCTAGACCTAACCCAGACCTAACACGCGTTATCCTCTAAAATATTTATCAAGACCAGATTTAATTGAATGTTTCAGTGTGGTACCACATTACCACCTGATCCAACCCAGAAAAATACCCAGGATCTGTTTAACAGGTATGTGTAGAACGCGAAAATATGTGTCTGATGAGGGCAAATCCCAAGCCCAACCTAGACATAACATGCGTTATCCTCTAAAATATTGATCGAAACCAGGTTTAATTGACTGTTTCAGTGTGGTACCACATTACTACGTCATCCAAACCAGAAATAGCCAGGGATCTGTTCAACAAGTATGAGAAATATGCGAAAGTACGAGCCTGATGAGAGCAAATCCCAGACCTAACCTAGACCTAACATGAGTTGTTCTCTAAAATATTGATCGAAACCAGGTTTAATGGACTGTTTCATTGTGGTACCACATTACTACGTGATCCAAATCAGAAAAAACCCAGGATCTGTTCATCAAGTATGTGAAGAATGCGAAAGAATGTGTCTGATGAGGGAAAATCCCAGGCCTAACCTAGACCTAACTTGCGATATCCGCTAAAATATTGATCGAAACCAGGTTTAAAGGACTGTTTCAGTGTGGTACCACATTACTACGTGATCCAATCCAGAAAAAGCCCAGGATCTGGCCATCAAGTATGAGAAGTATGCGAAAGTATGAGCCTGCTGAGGACAAATCCTAGAACTAACCCAGACCTAACATGCGTTATCCTCTAAAATATTTATCAAGACCAGATTTAATTGAATGTTTCAGTGTGGTACCACATTACTGCGTGATCCAAATCAGAAAAAACCCAGGATCTGTTCAACAAGTATGTGAAGAATGCGAAAGTAAGTGTCTGATGAGGGAAAATCCCAGGCCTAACCTAGACCTAACTTGCGATATCCTCTAAAATATTGATCGAAACCAGTTTTAAAGGACTGTTTCAGTGTGGTGCCACATTACTACGTGATCCAATCCAGAAAAAGCCCACGATCTGGCCATCAAGTATGAGAAGTATGCGAAAGTATGAGCCTGCTGAGGACAAATCCTAGACCTAACCCAGACCTAACATGCGTTATCCTCTAAAATATTTATCAAGACCAGATTTAATTGAATGTTTCAGTGTGGTACCACATTACTACGCGATCCAAACCAGAAAAAACCCAGGATCTCGTCACCAAGGATGTGGAGAATGCGAAAGTATGAGCCTGACGAGGGCAAGTCCCAGACCTATCCCAGACATAACATGCGTTATCCTCTAAAATATTGATCGAAACCAGGTTTAATGGACTGTTTCATTGTGGTACCACATTACTGCGTGATCCAAACCAGAAAAAACCCAGGATCTGTTCATCAAGTATGTGAAGAATGCGAAAGTATGTGTCTGATGAGGGAAAATCCCAGGCCTAACCTAGACCTAACTTGCGATATCCTCTAAAATATTGATCGAAACCAGGTTTAAAGGACTGTTTCAGTGTGGTGCCACATTACTACGTGATCCAATCCAGAAAAAAACCCAGGATCCGTTCAACAAGTATGTGAAGAATGCGAAAGTATGTGTCTGATGAGGGAAAATCCCAGGCCTAACCAAGACCTAACATGCGTTATTCTCAAAAATATTGATCGAAACCTGGTTTAATCGACTGTTTCAGTGTGGTACCACATTACCACCTGATCCAAAACAGAAAAATACCCTGGATCTGTTTAACAGGTATGTGTAGAACGCGAAAATATGTGTCTGATGAGGGCAAATCCCAAGCCCAACCTAGACATAACATGCGTTATCCTCTAAAATATTGATCGAAACCAGGTTTAATTGACTGTTTCAGTGTGGTACCACATTACTACGTAATCCAAACCAGAAATAGCCAGGGATCTGTTCAACAAGTATGTGAAAAATGCGAAAATATTACCCTGATGAGGTCAAATCCCGGACCTATCCCAGACATAACATGCGTTATCCCCTAAAATATTGATCGAAACCAGGTTTAATTGACTGTTTCAGTGTGGTACCACATTACTACGTGATCCAAACCAGAAATAGCCAGGGATCTGTTCAACAAGTATGAGAAATATGCGAAAGTACGAGCCTGATGAGAGCAATTCCCAGACCTAACCTAGACATAACATGAGTTATTCTCTAAAATATTCATCGAAACCAGGTTTAATGGACCTTTTCGGTGTGGTACCACATTACTACGTGATCAAATCCAGAAAAAGCCCAGGATCTGGCCAACAAGTATGAGAAGTATGCGAAAGTATGAGCCTGCTGAGGACAAATCCTAGACCTAACCCAGACCTAACATGCGTTATCCTCTAAAATATTTATCAAGACCAGATTTAATTGTATGTTTCAGTGTGGTACCACATTTCTACGCGATCCAAACCAGAAAAAACCCAGGATCTCGTCAACAAGTATGTGGAGAATGCGAAAGTATGAGCCTGCTGAGGACAAATCCTAGACCTAACCCAGACCTAACATGCGTTATCCTCTAAAATATTGATCGAAACCAGGTTTAATTTACTGTTTCAGTGTGGTACCACATTACTACGTGATCCAAACCAGAAATAGCCAGGGATCTGTTCAACAAGTATGTGAAAAATGCGAAAAAATTACCCTGATGAGGGCAAATCCCGGACCTATCCCAGACCTAACTTGCGTTATCCTCTAAAATATTGATCGAAACCAGGTTTAATTTACTGTTTCAGTGTGGTACCACATTACTGCGTGATCCAAACCAGAAATAGCCAGGGATCTGTGCAACAAGTATGAGAAATATGCGAAAGTACGAGCCCGATGAGAGCAAATCCTAGACCTAACCCAGACCTAACTTGCGTTATCCTCTAAAATATTGATCGAAACCAGGTTTAATTGAATGTTTCAGTGTAGTACCACATTACTACGCGATCCAAACCAGAAAAAACCCAGGATCTGTTCAACAAGTATGTGAAGAATGCGAAAGTATGTGTCTGATGAGGGCAAATCCCAGGCCCAACCTAGACATAACATGCGTTATCCTCTAAAATATTGATCGAAACCAGGTTTAATTGACTGTTTCAGTGTGGTACCACATTACTACGTGATCCTATCCAGAAAAAGCCCAGGATCTGGCCAACAAGAATGAGAAGTATGCGAAAGTATGAGCCTGCTGAGGACAAATCCTAGACCTAACCCAGACCTAACACGCGTTATCCTCTAAAATATTTATCAAGACCAGATTTAATTGAATGTTTCAGTGTGGTACCACATTACCACCTGATCCAACCCAGAAAAATACCCAGGATCTGTTTAACAGGTATGTGTAGAACGCGAAAATATGTGTCTGATGAGGGCAAATCCCAAGCCCAACCTAGACATAACATGCGTTATCCTCTAAAATATTGATCGAAACCAGGTTTAATTGACTGTTTCAGTGTGGTACCACATTACTACGTCATCCAAACCAGAAATAGCCAGGGATCTGTTCAACAAGTATGAGAAATATGCGAAAGTACGAGCCTGATGAGAGCAAATCCCAGACCTAGCCTAGACCTAACATGAGTTGTTCTCTAATATATTCATCGAAACCAGGTTTAGTGGACTTTTTCGGTGTGGTACCACATTACTACGTGATCCAAACCAGAAATAACCCCCGATCTGGCCATCAAGTATGAGAAGTATGCGAAAGTATGAGCCTGCTGAGGACAAATGCTAGACCTAACCCAGACCTAACATGCGTTATCCTCTAAAATATTTATCAAGACCAGATTTAATTGAATGTTTCAGTGTGGTACCACATTACTACGCGATCCAAACCAGAAAAAACCCAGGATCTGTTTAACAGGTATGTGTAGAACACGAAAATATGTGTCTGATGAGGGCAAATCCCAAGCCCAACCTAGACATAACATGCGTTATCCTCTAAAATATTGATCGAAACCAGGTTTAATTGACTGTTTCAGTGTGGTACCACATTACTACGTGATCCAAACCGGAACAAACCCAGGATCTGTTCAACAAGTATGTGAAGAATGCGAAAGTATGTGTCTGACGAGGGCAAATCCCAGACCTATCCGAGACATAACATGCGTTACCCTCTAAAATATTGATCGAAACCAGGTTTAATGGACTGTTTCAGTGTGGTACCACATTACTGCGTGATCCAAACCAGAAAAAACCCAGGATCTGTTCAACAGGTATGTGAAGAATGCGAAAGTATGTGTCTGATGAGGGAAAATCCCAGGCCTAACCTAGACCTAACTTGCGATATCCTCTAAAATATTGATCGATACCAGGTTTAAAGGACTGTTTCAGTGTGGTGCCACATTACTACGTGATCCAATCCAGAAAAAGCCCACGATCTGGCCATCAAGCATGAGAAGTATGCGAAAGTATGAGCCTGCTGAGGACAAATCCTAGACCTAACCCAGACCTAACATGCGTTATCCTCTAAAATATTTATCAAGACCAGATTTAATTGAATGTTTCAGTGTGGTACCACATTACTACGCGATCCAAGCCAGAAAAAACCCAGGATCTCGTCAACAAGGATGTGGAGAATGCGAAAGTATGAGCCTGTCGAGGGCAAGTCCCAGACCTATCCCAGACATAACATGCGTTATCCTCTAAAATATTGATTGAAACCAGGTTTAATGGACTGTTTCATTGTGGTACCACATTACTACGTGATCCAAATCAGAAAAAACCCAGGATCTGTTCATCAAGTATGTGAAGAATGCGAAAGTATGTGTCTGATGAGGGAAAATCCCAGGCCTAACCTAGACCTAACTTGCGATACCCTCTATAATATTGATCGAAACCAGGTTTAAAGGACTGTTTCAGTGTGGTGCCACATTACTACGTGATTCAATCCAGAAAAAGCCCACGACCTGGCCATCAAGTATGAGAAGTATGCGAAAGTATGAGCCTGCTGAGGACAAATCCTAGCCCTAACCCAGACCTAACATGCGTTATCCTCTAAAATATTTATCAAGACCAGATTTAATTGAATGTTTCAGTGTGGTACCACATTACTACGTGATCCAAACCAGAAAAAACCCAGGATCTCGTCAACAAGTATGTGGAGAATGCGAAAGTATGAGCCTGACGAGGGCAAATCCCAGACCTATCCCAGACATAACATGCGTTATCCTCTAAAATATTGATCGAAACCAGGTTTAATGGACTGTTTCAGAGTGGTACCACATTATTACGTGATCCAAACCAGAAATAGCCAGGGATCTGTTCCGCAAGTATGTGAAAAATGCGAATATATGACCCTGATGAGGGCAAATACCAGTCCTATCCCAGACCTAACATGCGTCAACCTCAAATATATTGACCGAAACCAGGTTTAATCGACTGTTTCGGTGTGGTACCACATTACTACCTGATCCAAACCAGAAAAATACCCAGGATCTGTTTAACAGGTATGTGTAGAACGCGAAAATATGTTTCTGATGACGGCAAATCCCCGGCCTAAACTAGACATAACATGCGTTATCCTCTAAAATATTGATCGAAACCAGGTTTAATGGACTGTTTCATTGTGGTACCACATTACTACGTGATCCAAATCAGAAAAAACCCAGGATCTGTTCATCAAGTATGTGAAGAATGCGAAAGTATGTGTCTGATGAGGGAAAATCCCAGGCCTAACCTAGACCTAACTTGCGATATCCTCTAAAATATTGATCGAAACCAGGTTTAAAGGACTGTTTCAGTGTGGTACCACATTACTACGTGATCCAATCCAGAAAAAGCCCAGGATCTGGCCATCAAGTATGAGAAGTATGCGAAAGTATGAGCCTGCTGAGGACAAATCCTAGAACTAACCCAGACCTAACATGCGTTATCCTCTAATATATTTATCAAGACCAGATTTAATTGAATGTTTCAGTGTGGTACCACATTACTGCGTAATCCAAGTCAGAAAAAACCCAGGATCTGTTCAACAAGTATGTGAAGAATGCGAAAGTAAGTGTCTGATGGGGGAAAATCCCAGGCCTAACCTAGACCTAACTTGCGATATCCTCTAAAATATTGATCGAAACCAGTTTTAAAGGACTGTTTCAGTGTGGTGCCACATTACTACGTGATCCAATCCAGAAAAAGCCCACGATCTGGCCATCAAGTATGAGAAGTATGCGAAAGTATGAGCCTGCTGAGGACAAATCCTAGACCTAACCCAGACCTAACATGCGTTATCCTCTAAAATATTTATCAAGGCCAGATTTAATTGAATGTTTCAGTGTGGTACCACATTTCCACGCGATCCAAACCAGAAAAAACCCAGGATCTCGTCACCAAGGATGTGGAGAATGCGAAAGTATGAGCCTGACGAGGGCAAGTCCCAGACCTATCCCAGACATAACATGCGTTATCCTCTAAAATATTGATCGAAACCAGGTTTAATGGACTGTTTCATTGTGGTACCACATTACTACGTGATCCAAATCAGAAAAAACCCAGGATCTGTTCATCAAGTATGTGAAGAATGCGAAAGTATGTGTCTGATGAGGGAAAATCCCAGGCCTAACCTAGACCTAACTTGCGATATCCTCTAAAATATTGATCGAAACCAGGTTTAAAGGACTGTTTCAGTGTGGTGCCACATTACTACGTAATCCAATCCAGAAAAAGCCCACGATCTGGCCATCAAGCATGAGAAGTATGCGAAAGTATGAGCCTGCTGAGGACAAATCCTAGACCTAACCCAGACCTAACATGCGTTATCCTCTAAAATATTTATCAAGACCAGATTTAATTGAATGTTTCAGTGTGGTACCACATTACTACGCGATCCAAACCAGAAAAAACCCAGGATCTCGTCAACAAGGATGTGGAGAATGCGAAAGTATGAGCCTGTCGAGGCCAAGTCTCAGACCTATCCCAGACATAACATGCGTTATCCTCTAAAATATTGATCGAAACCAGGTTTAATGGACTGTTTCATTGTGGTACCACATTACTACGTGATCCAAATCAGAAAAAACCCAGGATCTGTTCATCAAGTATGTGAAGAATGCGAAAGTATGTGTCTGATGAGGGAAAATCCCAGGCCTAACCTAGACCTAACTTGCGATATCCTCTAAAATATTGATCGAAACCAGGTTTAAAGGACTGTTTCAGTGTGGTGCCACATTACTACGTGATTCAATCCAGAAAAAGCCCACGACCTGGCCATCAAGTATGAGATGTATGCGAAAGTATGAGCCTGCTGAGGACAAATCCTAGACCTAACCCAGACCTAACATGCGTTATCCTCTAAAATATTTATCAAGACCAGATTTAATTGAATGTTTCAGTGTGGTACCACATTACTACGTGATCCAAACCAGAAAAAACCCAGGATCTCGTCAACAAGTATGTGGAGAATGCGAAAGTATGAGCCTGACGAGGGCAAATCCCAGACCTATCCCAGACATAACATGCGTTATCCTCTAAAATATTGATCGAAACCAGGTTTAATGGACTGTTTCAGAGTGGTACCACATTATTACGTGATCCAAACCAGAAATAGCCAGGGATCTGTTCCGCAAGTGTGTGAAAAATGCGAATATATGACCCTGATGAGGGCAAATACCAGTCCTATCCCAGACCTAACATGCGTCATCCTCAAATATATTGACCGAAACCAGGTTTAATCGACTGTTTCGGTGTGGTACCACATTACTACCTGATCCAAACCAGAAAAATACCCAGGATCTGTTTAACAGGTATGTGAAAAATGCGAATATATGACCCTGATGAGGGCAAATACCAGTCCTATCCCAGACCTAACATGCGTCAACCTCAAATATATTGACCGAAACCAGGTTTAATCGACTGTTTCGGTGCGGTACCACATTACTACCTGATCCAAACCAGAAAAATACCCAGGATCTGTTTAACAGGTATGTGTAGAACGCGGAAATATGTGTCTGATGACGGCAAATCCCCGGCCTCAACTAGACATAACATGCGTTATCCTCTAAAATATTGTTCGAAACCAGGTTTAATGGACTGTTTCATTGTGGTACCACATTACTACGTGATCCAAATCAGAAAAAACCCAGGATCTGTTCATCAAGTATGTGAAGAATGCGAAAGTATGTGTCTGATGAGGGAAAATCCCAGGCCTAACCTAGACCTAACTTGCGATATCCTCTAAAATATTGATCGAAACCAGGTTTAAAGGACTGTTTCAGTGTGGTACCACATTACTACGTGATCCAATCCAGAAAAATACCCAGGATCTGATTAACAGGTATGTGTAGAACGCGAAAATGTGTGTCTGATGAGGGCAAATCTCCGGCCTAAACTAGACATAACATGCGTTATCCTCTATAATATTGATCGAAACCAGGTTTAATGGACTGTTTCAGTGTGGAACCACATTACTACGTGATCCAAACCAGAAAAAGCCAGGGATCTGTTCAACAAGTATGAGAAATATGCGAAAGTATGAGCCTGCTGAGGACAAATCCTAGACCTAACCCAGACCAAACATGCGTTATCCTCTAAAATATTTATCAGGTCCAGATTTAATTGAATGTTTCAGTGTGGTACCACATTACTACGCGACCCAAACCAGAAAAAACCCAGGATCTGTTCAACAAGTATGTGAAGAATGCGAAAGTATGTGTCTGATGAGGGCAAATCCCAGGCCCAACCTAGACATAACATGCGTTAGCCTCTAAAATATTGATCGAAACCAGGTTTAAAGGACTGTTTCAGTGTGGTACCACATTACTACGTGATCCAATCCAGAAAAAGCCCAGGATCTGGCCATCAAGTATGAGAAGTATGCGAAAGTATGAGCCTGCTGAGGACAAATCCTAGACCTAACCCAGACCTAACATGCGTTATCCTCTAAAATATTTATCAGGTCCAGATTTAATTGAATGTTTCAGTGTGGTACCACATTACTACGCGACCCAAACCAGAAAAAACCCAGGATCTGTTCAACAAGTATGTGAAGAATGCGAAAGTATGTGTCTGATGAGGGCAAATCCCAGGCCCAACCTAGACATAACATGCGATATCCTCTAAAATATTGATCGAAGCCAGGTTTAATTGACTGTTTCAGTGTGGTACCACATTACTACGTGATCCAAACCAGAAATAGCCAGGGATCTGTTCAACAAGTATGTGAAAAATGCGAAAATATTACCCTGATGAGGGCAAATCCCGGACCTATCCCAGACCTAACTTGCGTTATCCTCTAAAATATTGATCGAAACCAGGTTTAATTGACTGTTTCAGTGTGGTACCACATTACTACGTAATCCAAACCAGAAATAGCCAGAGATCTGTTCAACAAGTATGAGAAATATGCGAAAGTACGAGCCTGATGAGAGCAAATCTCAGACCTAACCTAGACCTAACATGAGTTATTCTCTAATATATTCATCGAAACCAGGTTTAGTGGACTTTTTCGATGTGGTACCACATTACTACGTGATCCAAACCAGAAAAAACCCAGGATCTGGTCAACAAGTATGTGGAGAATGCGAAAGTATGAGCCTGACGAGGGCAAATACCGAACCTATCCCAGACATAACTTGCGTTATCCTCTAAAATATTGATCGATACCAGGTTTAATGGACTGTTTCAGTGTGGTACCACATTACTACGGGATCCAAACCAGAAAAAGCCCAGAATCTGGCCATCAAGTATGAGAAATATGCGAAAGTACGAGACTGATGAGAGCAAATCCCAGACCTGACCTAGATCTAACATGAGTCATTCTCTAAAATATTCATCGAATCCAGGATTAATGGACTTTTTCAGTGTGGTACCACATTACTACGTGTTCCAAACCAGAAAAAAACCCAGGATCCGTTCAACAAGTATGTGAAGAATGCGAAAGTATGTGTCTGATGAGGGAAAATCCCAGGCCTAACCTAGACCTAACTTGCGTTATCCTCTAAAATATTGATGGAAACCAGGTTTAATTGAATGTTTCAGTGTGGTACCGCATTACTACGTGACCCAATCCAGAAAAAGCCCAGGATCTGGCCATCAAGTATGAGAAGTATGCGAAAGTATGAGCCTGCTGAGGACAAATCCTAGACCTAACCCAGACCTAACATGCGTTATCCTCTAAAATATTTATCAAGACCAGATTTAATTGTATGTTTCAGTGTGGTACCACATTTCTACGCGATCCAAACCAGAAAAAACCCAGGATCTCGTCAACAAGTATGTGGAGAATGCGAAAGTATGAGCCTGACGAGGGCAAATCCCAGACCTATCCCAGACATAACATGCGTTATCCTCTAAAATATTGATCGAAACCAGGCTTAATGGACTGTTTCAGTGTGGTACCACATTACTACGTGATCCAACCCAGAAAAAACCCAGGATCTGTTCAACAAGTATGTGAAGAATGCGAAAGTATGTGTCTGATGAGGGAAAATCCCAGGCCTAACCTTGACCTAACTTGCGTTATCCTCTAAAATATTGATCGAAACCAGGTTTAATGGACTGTTTCAGTGTGGTACCACATTACTACGTGATCCAAACCAGAAAAAACCCAGGATCTCGTCAACAAGTATGTGGAGACTGCGAAAGTATGAGCCTGACGAGGGCAAATCCCAGACCTATCCCAGACATTACTTGCGTTATCCTCTAAAATATTGATCGAAACCAGGTTTAATTTACTGTTTCAGTGTGGTACCACATTACTACGTGATCCAAACCAGAAAAAACCCAGGATCTGGTCAACAAGTATGTGGAGAATGCGAAAGTATGAGCCTGACGAGGGCAAATCCCAGACCTATCCCAGACATAACATGCGTTATCCTCTAAAATATTGATCGAAACCAGGTTTAATGGACTGTTTCAGTGTGGTACCGCATTACTACCGGATCCAAACCAGAAAAAGCCCAGAATCTAGCCATCAAGTATGAGAAATATGCGAAAGTATGAGCCTGCTGAGGGCAAATCCTAGACCTAACCCAGACCTAACATGCGTTATCCTCTAAAATATTTATCAAGACCAGATTTAATTGAATGTTTGAGTGTGGTACCACATTACTACGTGATCCAAACCAGAAAAAACCCAGGATCTGTTTAACAAGTATGTGGAGAATGCGAAAATATGTGTCTGATGAGGGCAAATCCCAGGCCCAACCTAGACATAACATGCGTTATCCTCTAAAATATTGATGTAAACCAGGTTTAATTGACTCTTTCAGTGTGGTACCACATTACTATGTGATCCAAACCAGAAATAGCCAGGGATCTGTTCAACAAGTATGTGAAAAATGCGAAAATATGACCCTGATGAGGGCAAATCCCGGACCTATCCCAGACCTAACTTGCGTTATCCTCTAAAATATTGATTGAAACCAGGTTTAATTTACTGTTTCAGTGTGGTACCACATTACTACGTGATCCAATCCAGAAAAAGCCCAGGATCTAGCCATGGAGTTTGAGAAATAAGCGAAATTATGAGCCTGATTAGGGCAAATCCTAGACCCAACTCAGACCTAACATGCGTTATCCTCAAAAATATTGATCGAAACCAGGTTTAATTGAACGTTTCCGTGTGGTACCGCATTACTACGTGATCCAAACCAGAAAAAACCCAGGATCCGTTCAACAAGTATGTGGAGAACGCGAAAGCATGTGTCTGATGAGGGCAAATCCCCGGCCTAAACTAGACATAACATGCGTTATCCTCTAAAATAGTGATCGAAACCAGGTTTAATGGACTGTTTCAGTGTGGTACCACATTACTACCTGATCCAAACCAGAAAAATTCCCAGGATCTGCTAAACAGGTATGTGGAGAATGCGAAAGTATGTGTCTGACGAGGGTAAATCCCAGGCTCAACCTAGACATAACATGCGTTATCCTCTAAAATATTGATCGAAACCAGGTTTAATTGACTCTTTCAGTGTGGTACCACATTACTACGTGATCGAAACTAGAAATAGCCTGGGATCTGTTCAACAAGTATGTGAAAAATGCGAAAATATGACCCTGATGAGGGCAAATCCCGGATCTATCCCAGACCTAACTTGCGTTATCCTCTAAAATATTGATCGAAACCAGGTTTAATTTACTGTTTCAGTGTGGTACCACATTACTACGTGATCCAATCCAGAAAAAGCCCAGGATCTAGCCATGGAGTTTGAGAAATAAGCGAAATTATGACCCTGATGAGGGCAAATCCCGGACCTATCCCAGACCTAACTTGCGTTATCCTCTAAAATATTGATCGAAACCAGGTTTAATTGACTGTTTCAGTGTGGTACCACATTACTACGTAATCCAAACCAGAAATAGCCAGGGATCTGTTCAACAAGTATGTGAAAAATGCGAAAATATGACCCTGATGAGGGCAAATCCCACGCCCAACCGAGACATAACATGCGTTATCCTCTAAAATATTGATCGAAACCAGGTTTAATGGACTGTTTCAGAGTGGTACCACATTATTACGTGATCCAAACCAGAAATAGCCAGGGATCTGTTCAACAAGTATGTGAAAAGTGCGAAAATATGACCCTGATGAGGGCAAATCCCAGTCCTATCCCAGACCTAACTTGCGTTGTCCTCTAAAATATTGATGGAAACCAGGTTTAACTGAATGTTTCAGTGTGGTACCACATTACTACGTGATCCAAACCAGAAAAAACCCAGGATCTGTTTAACAAGTATGTGGAGAATGCGAAAGTATGTGTCTGATGAGGGAAAATCCCAGGACCAACCTAGACATAACATGCGTTATCCTATAAAATATTGATCGAAACCAGGTTTAATGGACTGTTTCAGTGTGGTACCACATTACTACGTGATCCAAACCAGAAAAAACCCAGGATCTCGTCAACAAGTATGTGGAGAATGCGAAAGTATGAGCCTGACGAGGGCAAATCCCAGACCTATCCCAGACATAACTTGCGTTATCCTCTAAAATATTGATCGAAACCAGGTTTAATTTACTATTTCAGTGTGGTACCACATTACTACGTGATCCAATCCAGAAAAAGCCCAGGATCTAGCCATGGAGTTTGAGAAATAAGCGAAATTATGACCCTGATGAGGGCAAATCCCGGACCTATCCCAGACCTAACATGCGTTATCCTCAAAAATATTGATCGAAACCTGGTTTAATCGACTGTTTCAGTGTGGTACCACATCACCACCTGATCCAAAACAGAAAAATACCCTGGATCTGTTTAACAGGTATGTGTAGAACGCGAAAATATGTGTCTGATGAGGGCAAATCCCAAGCCCAACCTAGACATAACATGCGTTATCCACTAAAATATTGATCGAAACCAGGTTTAATTGACTGTTTCAGTGTGGTACCACATTACTACGTAATCCAAACCAGAAATAGCCAGGGATCTGTTCAACAAGTATGTGAAAAATGCGAAAATATTACCCTGATGAGGTCAAATCCCGGACCTATCCCAGACATAACATGCGTTATCCCCTAAAATATTGATCGAAACCAGGTTTAATTGACTGTTTCAGTGTGGTACCACATTACTACGTGATCCAAACCAGAAATAGCCAGGGATCTGTTCAACAAGTAAGAGAAATATGCGAAAGTACGAGCCTGATGAGAGCAATTCCCAGACCTAACCTAGACATAACATGAGTTATTCTCTAAAATATTCATCGAAACCAGGTTTAATGGACCTTTTCGGTGTGGTACCACATTACTACGTGATCCAAACCAGAGAGAACCCAGGACCCGTTCAACAAGTATGTGAAGAATGCGAAAGTATGTGTCTGAGGGAAAATCCCAGGCCTAACCTAGACCTAACTTGCGTTATCCTCTAAAATATTGATCGAAACCAGGTTTAATGGACTGTTCCAGTGTGGTAGCACATTTCTACGTGATGCAATCCAGAGAAAGCCCAGGATCTGCCCATCAAGTATGAGAAATAAGCGAAAGTATGAGCCTGCTGAGGGCAAATCCCAGACCTAACCCAGACCTAACATGCCTTATCCTCTAAAATATTGATCGAAACCAGGTTTAATAGACTGTTTCAGAGTGGTACCACATTATTACGTGATCCAAACCAGAAAAATACCCAGGATCTGTTCAACAAGTATGTGAAAAATGCGAAAATATTACCCTGATGAGGGCAAATCCCGGACCTATACCAGACCTAACTTGCGTTATCCTCTAAAATATTGATCGAAACCAGGTTTAATTGACTGTTTCAGTGTGGTACCACATTACTACGTAATCCAAACCAGAAATAGCCAGGGATCTGTTCAACAAGTATGAGAAATATGCGAAAGTACGAGCCTGATGAGAGCAAATCTTAGACCTAATCTAGACCTAACATGAGTGATTCTCTAATATATTCATCGAAACCAGGTTTAGTGGACTTTTTCGATGTGGTACCACATTACTACGTGATCCAAACCAGAAAAAACCCAGGATCTGGTCAACAAGTATGTGGAGAATGCGAAAGTATGAGCCTGACGAGGGCAAATACCGAACCTATCCCAGACATAACTTGCGTTATCCTCTAAAATATTGATCGATACCAGGTTTAATGGACTGTTTCAGTGTGGTACCACATTACTACGGGATCCAAACCAGAAATAGCCAGGGATCTGTTCAACAAGTATGAGAAATATGCGAAAGTACGAGCCTGATGAGAGCAAATCCCAGGCCCAACCTAGACATAACATGCGTTATCCTCTAAAATATTGATCGAAACCAGGTTTAATTGACTGTTTCAGTGTGGTACCACATTACTACGTGATCCTATCCAGAAAAAGCCCAGGATCTGGCCAACAAGTATGAGAAGTATGCGAAAGTATGAGCCTGCTGAGGACAAATCCTAGACCTAACCCAGACCTAACACGCGTTATCCTCTAAAATATTTATCAAGACCAGATTTAATTGAATGTTTCAGTGTGGTACCACATTACCACCTGATCCAACCCAGAAAAATACCCAGGATCTGTTTAACAGGTATGTGTAGAACGCGAAAATATGTGTCTGATGAGGGCAAATCCCAAGCCCAACCTAGACATAACATGCGTTATCCTCTAAAATATTGATCGAAACCAGGTTTAATTGACTGTTTCAGTGTGGTACCACATTACTACGTAATCCAAACCAGAAATAGCCAGGGATCTGTTCAACAAGTATGTGAAAAATGCGAAAATATTACCCGGATGAGGTCAAATCCCGGACCTATCCCAGACATAACATGCGTTATCCCCTAAAATATTGATCGAAACCAGGTTTAATTGACTGTTTCAGTGTGGTACCAAATTACTACGTGATCCAAACCAGAAATAGCCAGGGATCTGTTCAACAAGTATGAGAAATATGCGAAAGTACGAGCCTGATGAGAGCAATTCCCAGACCTAACCTAGACATAACATGAGTTATTCTCTAAAATATTCATCGAAACCAGGTTTAATGGACCTTTTCGGTGTGGTACCACATTACTACGTGATCCAAACCAGAGAGAACCCAGGACCCGTTCAACAAGTATGTGAAGAATGCGAAAGTATGTGTCTGAGGGAAAATCCCAGGCCTAACCTAGACCAACTTGCGTTATCCTCTAAAATATTGATCGAAACCAGGTTTAATGGACTGTTCCAGTGTGGTAGCACATTTCTACGTGATGCAATCCAGAGAAAGTCCAGGATCTGCCCATCAAGTATGAGAAATAAGCGAAAGTATGAGCCTGCTGAGGGCAAATCCCAGACCTAACCCAGACCTAACATGCCTTATCCTCTAAAATATTGATCGAAACCAGGTTTAATAGACTGTTTCAGTGTGGTACCACATTATTACGTGATCCAAATCAGAAAAAACCCAGGATCTGTTCATCAAGTATGTGAAGAATGCGAAAGTATGTGTCTGATGAGGGAAAATCCCAGACCTATCCGAGACATAACATGCGTTATCCTCTAAAATATTGGTCGAAACCAGGTTTAGTGGACTGTTTCAGTGTGGTACCACATTATTACGTGATCCAAATCAGAAAAAACCCAGGATCCGTTCAACAAGTATGTGAAGAATGCGAAAGTATGTGTCTGATGAGGGAAAATCCCAGGCCTAACCTAGACCTAACTTGCGTTATCCTCTAAAATATTTATCAAGACCAGATTTAATTGTATGTTTCAGTGTGGTACCACATTTCTACGCGATCCAAACCAGAAAAAACCCAGGATCTCGTCAACAAGTATGTGGAGAATGCGAAAGTATGAGCCTGACGAGGGCAAATCCCAGACCTATCCGAGACATAACATGCGTTATCCTCTAAAATATTGGTCGAAACCAGGTTTAATGGACTGTTTCAGTGTGGTACCACATTATTACGTGATCCAAATCAGAAAAAACCCAGGATCTGTTCATCAAGTATGTGAAGAATGCGAAAGTATGTGTCTGATGAGGGA
Organism: Colletes latitarsis; assembly: GCF_051014445.1. Lineage (NCBI taxonomy): Eukaryota > Metazoa > Arthropoda > Insecta > Hymenoptera > Colletidae > Colletes > Colletes latitarsis. The sequence continues at coordinate 9,124,898 of NC_135134.1, read as the reverse complement.
AAGTCCCAGGCCTAACCTAGACCTAACTTGCGATATCCTCTAAAATATTGATCGACACCAGGTTTAAAGGACTGTTTCAGTGTGGTACCACATTACTACGTGATCAAATCCAGAAAAAGCCCAGAATCTGGCCAACAAGTATGAGAAGTATGCGAAAGTATGAGCCTGCTGAGGACAAATCCTAGACCTAACCCAGACCTAACACGCGTTATCCTCTAAAATATTTATCAAGACCAGATTTAATTGAATGTTTCAGTGTGGTACCACATTACCACCTGATCCAACCCAGAAAAATACCCAGGATCTGTTTAACAGCTATGTGTAGAACGCGAAAATATGTGTCTGATGAGGGCAAATCCCAAGCCCAACCTAGACATAACATGCGTTATCCTCTAAAATATTGATCGAAACCAGGTTTATTTGACTGTTTCAGTGTGGTACCACATTACTACGTCATCCAAACCAGAAATAGCCAGGGATCTGTTCAACAAGTATGAGAAATATGCGAAAGTACGAGCCTGATGAGAGCAAATCCCAGACCTAACCTAGACCTAACATGAGTTATTCTCTAATATATTCATCGAAACCAGTTTTAGTGGACTTTTTCGGTGTGGTACCACATTACTACGTGATCCAAACCAGAAAAAACCCACGATCTGGCCATCAAGTATGAGAAGTATGCGAAAGTATGAGCCTGCTGAGGACAAATGCTAGACCTAACCCAGACCTAACATGCGTTATCCTCTAAAATATTTATCAAGACCAGATTTAATTGAATGTTTCAGTGTGGTACCACATCACTGCGTGATCCAAGCCAGAAAAAACCCAGGATCTGTTCAACAAGTATGTGAAGAATGCGAAAGTATGTGTCTGATGAGGGAATATCCCAGACCTATCGCAGACATAACATGCGTTACCCTCTAAAATATTGATCGAAACCAGGTTTAATGGACTGTTTCAGTGTGGTACCACATTACTGCGTGATCCAAACCAGAAATAACCCAGGATCTGTTCAACAGGTATGTGAAGAATGCGAAAGTATGTGTCTGATGAGGGAAAATCTCAGGCCTAACCTAGACCTAACTTGCGATATCCTCTAAAATATTGATCGAAACCAGGTTTAAAGGACTGTTTCAGTGTGGTGCCACATTACTACGTGATCCAATCCAGAAAAAGCCCACGATCTGGCCATCAAGCATGAGAAGTATGCGAAAGTATGAGCCTGCTGAGGACAAATCCTAGACCTAACCCAGACCTAACATGCGTTATCCTCTAAAATATTTATCAAGACCAGATTTAATTGAATGTTTCAGTGTGGTACCACATTACTACGCGATCCAAACCAGAAAAAACCCAGGATCTCGTCAACAAGGATGTGGAGAATGCGAAAGTATGAGCCTGTCGAGGGCAAGTCCCAGACCTATCCCAGAAAAAACATGCGTTATCCTCTAAAATATTGATCGAAACCAGGTTTAATGGACTGTTTCATTGTGGTACCACATTACTACGTGATCCAAATCAGAAAAATCCCAGGATCTGTTCATCAAGTATGTGAAGAATGCGAAAGTATGTGTCTGATGAGGGAAAATCCCAGGCCTAACCTAGACCTAACTTGCGATATCCTCTAAAATATTGATCGAAACCAGGTTTAAAGGACTGTTTCAGTGTGGTACCACATTACTACGTGATCCAATCCAGAAAAAGCCCAGGATCTGGCCAACAAGTATGAGAAGTATGCGAAAGTATGAGCCTGCTGAGGCCAAATCCTAGACCTAACCCAGACCTAACACGCGTGATCCTCTAAAATATTTATCAAGACCAGATTTAATTGAATGTTTCAGTGTGGTACCACATTACTACGCGATCCAAACCAGAAAAAACCCAGGATCTGTTCAACAAGTATGTGAAGAATGCGAAAGTATGTGTCTGATGAGGGCAAATCCCAGGCCCAACCTAGACATAACATGCGTTATCCTCTAAAATATTGATCGAAACCAGGTTTAATTGACTGTTTCAGTGTGGCACCACATTACTACGTGATCCAAACCAGAAATAGCCAGGGATCTGTTCAACAGGTATGTGAAAAATGCGAAAAAATTACCCTGATGAGGGCAAATCCCGGACCTATGCCAGACCTAACTTGCGTTATCCTCTAAAATATTGATCGAAACCAGGTTTAATTTACTGTTTCAGTGTGGTACCACATTACTGCGTGATCCAAACCAGAAATAGCCAGGGATCTGTGCAACAAGTATGAGAAATATGCGAAAGTACGAGCCCGATGAGAGCAAATCCTAGACCTAACCCAGACCTAACTTGCGTTATCCTCTAAAATATTGATCGAAACCAGGTTTAATTGAATGTTTCAGTGTGGTACCACATTACTACGCGATCCAAACCAGAAAAAACCCAGGATCTGTTCAACAAGTATGTGAAGAATGCGAAAGTATGTGTCTGATGAGGGCAAATCCCAGGCCCAACCTAGACATAACATGCGTTATCCTCTAAAATATTGATCGAAACCAGGTTTAATTGACTGTTTCAGTGTGGTACCACATTACTACGTGATCCTATCCAGAAAAAGCCCAGGATCTGGCCAACAAGTATGAGAAGTATGCGAAAGTATGAGCCTGCTGAGGACAAATCCTAGACCTAACCCAGACCTAACACGCGTTATCCTCTAAAATATTTATCAAGACCAGATTTAATTGAATGTTTCAGTGTGGTACCACATTACCACCTGATCCAACCCAGAAAAATACCCAGGATCTGTTTAACAGGTATGTGTAGAACGCGAAAATATGTGTCTGATGAGGGCAAATCCCAAGCCCAACCTAGACATAACATGCGTTATCCTCTAAAATATTGATCGAAACCAGGTTTAGTGGACTTTTTCGGTGTGGTACCACATTACTACGTGATCCAAACCAGAAAAAACCCCCGATCTGGCCATCAAGTATGAGAAGTATGCGAAAGTATGAGCCTGCTGAGGACAAATGCTAGACCTAACCCAGACCTAACATGCGTTATCCTCTAAAATATTTATCAAGACCAGATTTAATTGAATGTTTCAGTGTGGTACCACATTACTACGCGATCCAAACCAGAAAAAACCCAGGATCTCGTCAACAAGTATGTGGAGAATGCGAAAGTATGAGCCTGACGAGGGCAAATCCCAGACCTATCCCAGACATAACATGCGTTATCCTCTAAAATATTGATCGAAACCAGGTTTAACGGACTGTTTCAGTGTGGTACCACATTACTACGTGATCCAAACCGGAAAAAACCCAGGATCTGTTCAACAAGTATGTGAAGAATGCGAAAGTATGTGTCTGACGAGGGCAAATCCCAGACCTATCCGAGACATAACATGCGTTACCCTCTAAAATATTGATCGAAACCAGGTTTAATGGACTGTTTCAGTGTGGTACCACATTACTGCGTGATCCAAACCAGAAAAAACCCAGGATCTGTTCAACAGGTATGTGAAGAATGCGAAAGTATGTGTCTGATGAGGGAAAATCCCAGGCCTAACCTAGACCTAACTTGCGATATCCTCTAAAATATTGATCGATACCAGGTTTAAAGGACTGTTTCAGTGTGGTGCCACATTACTACGTGATCCAATCCAGAAAAAGCCCACGATCTGGCCATCAAGCATGAGAAGTATGCGAAAGTATGAGCCTGCTGAGGACAAATCCTAGACCTAACCCAGACCTAACATGCGTTATCCTCTAAAATATTTATCAAGACCAGATTTAATTGAATGTTTCAGTGTGGTACCACATTACTACGCGATCCAAGCCAGAAAAAACCCAGGATCTCGTCAACAAGGATGTGGAGAATGCGAAAGTATGAGCCTGTCGAGGGCAAGTCCCAGACCTATCCCAGACATAACATGCGTTATCCTCTAAAATATTGATCGAAACCAGGTTTAATGGACTGTTTCATTGTGGTACCACATTACTACGTGATCCAAATCAGAAAAAACCCAGGATCTGTTCATCAAGTATGTGAAGAATGCGAAAGTATGTGTCTGATGAGGGAAAATCCCAGGCCTAACCTAGACCTAACTTGCGATACCCTCTAAAATATTGATCGAAACCAGGTTTAAAGGACTGTTTCAGTGTGGTGCCACATTACTACGTGATTCAATCCAGAAAAAGCCCACGACCTGGCCATCAAGTATGAGAAGTATGCGAAAGTATGAGCCTGCTGAGGACAAATCCTAGCCCTAACCCAGACCTAACATGCGTTATCCTCTAAAATATTTATCAAGACCAGATTTAATTGAATGTTTCAGTGTGGTACCACATTACTACGTGATCCAAACCAGAAAAAACCCAGGATCTCGTCAACAAGTATGTGGAGAATGCGAAAGTATGAGCCTGACGAGGGCAAATCCCAGACCTATCCCAGACATAACATGCGTTATCCTCTAAAATATTGATCGAAACCAGGTTTAATGGACTGTTTCAGAGTGGTACCACATTATTACGTGATCCAAACCAGAAATAGCCAGGGATCTGTTCCGCAAGTATGTGAAAAATGCGAATATATGACCCTGATGAGGGCAAATACCAGTCCTATCCCAGACCTAACATGCGTCAACCTCAAATATATTGACCGAAACCAGGTTTAATCGACTGTTTCGGTGTGGTACCACATTACTACCTGATCCAAACCAGAAAAATACCCAGGATCTGTTTAACAGGTATGTGTAGAACGCGAAAATATGTTTCTGATGACGGCAAATCCCCGGCCTAAACTAGACATAACATGCGTTATCCTCTAAAATATTGATCGAAACCAGGTTTAATGGACTGTTTCATTGTGGTACCACATTACTACGTGATCCAAATCAGAAAAAACCCAGGATCTGTTCATCAAGTATGTGAAGAATGCGAAAGTATGTGTCTGATGAGGGAAAATCCCAGGCCTAACCTAGACCTAACTTGCGATATCCTCTAAAATATTGATCGAAACCAGGTTTAAAGGACTGCTTCAGTGTGGTACCACATTACTACGTGATCCAATCCAGAAAAAGCCCAGGATCTGGCCATCAAGTATGAGAAGTATGCGAAAGTATGAGCCTGCTGAGGACAAATCCTAGAACTAACCCAGACCTAACATGCGTTATCCTCTAAAATATTTATCAAGACCAGATTTAATTGAATGTTCAGTGTGGTACCACATTACTGCGTGATCCAAATCAGAAAAAACCCAGGATCTGTTCAACAAGTATGTGAAGAATGCGAAAGTAAGTGTCTGATGAGGGAAAATCCCAGGCCTAACCTAGACCTAACTTGCGATATCCTCTAAAATATTGATCGAAACCAGTTTTAAAGGACTGTTTCAGTGTGGTGCCACATTACTACGTGATCCAATCCAGAAAAAGCCCACGATCTGGCCATCAAGTATGAGAAGTATGCGAAAGTATGAGCCTGCTGAGGACAAATCCTAGACCTAACCCAGACCTAACATGCGTTATCCTCTAAAATATTTATCAAGGCCAGATTTAATTGAATGTTTCAGTGTGGTACCACATTACCACGCGATCCAAACCAGAAAAAACCCAGGATCTCGTCACCAAGGATGTGGAGAATGCGAAAGTATGAGCCTGACGAGGGCAAGTCCCAGACCTATCCCAGACATAACATGCGTAATCCTCTAAAATATTGATCGAAACCAGGTTTAATGGACTGCTTCATTGTGGTACCACATTACTACGTGATCCAAATCAGAAAAAACCCAGGATCTGTTCATCAAGTATGTGAAGAATGCGAAAGAATGTGTCTGATGAGGGAAAATCCCAGGCCTAACCTAGACCTAACTTGCGATATCCTCTAAAATATTGATCGAAACCAGGTTTAAAGGACTGTTTCAGTGTGGTACCACATTACTACGTGATCCAATCCAGAAAAAGCCCAGGATCTGGCCATCAAGTATGAGAAGTATGCGAAAGTATGAGCCTGCTGAGGACAAATCCTAGAACTAACCCAGACCTAACATGCGTTATCCTCTAAAATATTTATCAAGACCAGATTTAATTGAATGTTTCAGTGTGGTACCACATTACTGCGTGATCCAAATCAGAAAAAACCCAGGATCTGTTCAACAAGTATGTGAAGAATGCGAAAGTAAGTGTCTGATGAGGGAAAATCCCAGGCCTAACCTAGACCTAACTTGCGATATCCTCTAAAATATTGATCGAAACCAGTTTTAAAGGACTGTTTCAGTGTGGTGCCACATTACTACGTGATCCAATCCAGAAAAAGCCCACGATCTGGCCATCAAGTATGAGAAGTATGCGAAAGTATGAGCCTGCTGAGGACAAATCCTAGACCTAACCCAGACCTAACATGCGTTATCCTCTAAAATATTTATCAAGACCAGATTTAATTGAATGTTTCAGTGTGGTACCACATTACTACGCGATCCAAACCAGAAAAAACCCAGGATCTCGTCACCAAGGATGTGGAGAATGCGAAAGTATGAGCCTGACGAGGGCAAGTCCCAGACCTATCCCAGACATAACATGCGTTATCCTCTAAAATATTGATCGAAACCAGGTTTAATGGACTGTTTCATTGTGGTACCACATTACTACGTGATCCAAATCAGAAAAAACCCAGGATCTGTTCATCAAGTATGTGAAGAATGCGAAAGTATGTGTCTGATGAGGGAAAATCCCAGGCCTAACCTAGACCTAACTTGCGATATCCTCTAAAATATTGATCGAAACCAGGTTTAAAGGACTGTTTCAGTGTGGTGCCACATTACTACGTGATCCAATCCAGAAAAAGCCCACGATCTGGCCATCAAGCATGAGAAGTATGCGAAAGTATGAGCCTGCTGAGGACAAATCCTAGACCTAACCCAGACCTAACATGCGTTATCCTCTAAAATATTTATCAAGACCATATTTAATTGAATGTTTCAGTGTGGTACCACATTACTACGCGATCCAAACCAGAAAAAACCCAGGATCTCGTCAACAAGGATGTGGAGAATGCGAAAGTATGAGCCGGTCGAGGGCAAGTCCCAGACCTATCCCAGACATAACATGCGTTATCCTCTAAAATATTGATCGAAACCAGGTTTAATGGACTGTTACATTGTGGTACCACATTACTACGTGATCCAAATCAGAAAAAACCCAGGATCTGTTCATCAAGTATGTGAAGAATGCGAAAGTATGTGTCTGATGAGGGAAAATCCCAGGCCTAACCTAGACCTAACTTGCGATATCCTCTAAAATATTGATCGAAACCAGGTTTAAAGGACTGTTTCAGTGTGGTGCCACATTACTACGTGATTCAATCCAGAAAAAGCCCACGACCTGGCCATCAAGTATGAGATGTATGCGAAAGTATGAGCCTGCTGAGGACAAATCCTAGACCTAACCCAGACCTAACATGCGTTATCCTCTAAAATATTTATCAAGACCAGATTTAATTGAATGTTTCAGTGTGGTACCACATTACTACGTGATCCAAACCAGAAAAAACCCAGGATCTGGTCAACAAGTATGTGGAGAATGCGAAAGTATGAGCCTGACGAGGGCAAATACCGAACCTATCCCAGACATAACTTGCGTTATCCTCTAAAATATTGATCGATACCAGGTTTAATGGACTGTTTCAGTGTGGTACCACATTACTACGGGATCCAAACCAGAAATAGCCAGGGATCTGTTCAACAAGTATGAGAAATATGCGAAAGTACGAGCCTGATGAGAGCAAATCCCAGGCCCAACCTAGACATAACATGCGTTATCCTCTAAAATATTGATCGAAACCAGGTTTAATTGACTGTTTCAGTGTGGTACCACATTACTACGTGATCCTATCCAGAAAAAGCCCAGGATCTGGCCAACAAGTATGAGAAGTATGCGAAAGTATGAGCCTGCTGAGGACAAATCCTAGACCTAACCCAGACCTAACACGCGTTATCCTCTAAAATATTTATCAAGACCAGATTTAATTGAATGTTTCAGTGTGGTACCACATTACCACCTGATCCAACCCAGAAAAATACCCAGGATCTGTTTAACAGGTATGTGTAGAACGCGAAAATATGTGTCTGATGAGGGCAAATCCCAAGCCCAACCTAGACATAACATGCGTTATCCTCTAAAATATTGATCGAAACCAGGTTTAATTGACTGTTTCAGTGTGGTACCACATTACTACGTCATCCAAACCAGAAATAGCCAGGGATCTGTTCAACAAGTATGAGAAATATGCGAAAGTACGAGCCTGATGAGAGCAAATCCCAGACCTAACCTAGACCTAACATGAGTTATTCTCTAATATATTCATCGAAACCAGGTTTAGTGGACTTTTTCGGTGTGGTACCACATTACTACGTGATCCAAACCAGAAAAAACCCACGATCTGGCCATCAAGTATGAGAAGTATGCGAAAGTATGAGCCTGCTGAGGACAAATGCTAGACCTAACCCAGACCTAACATGCGTTATCCTCTAAAATATTTATCAAGACCAGATTTAATTGAATGTTTCAGTGTGGTACCACATTACTACGCGATCCAAACCAGAAAAAACCCAGGATCTCGTCAACAAGTATGTGGAGAATGCGAAAGTATGAGCCTGACGAGGGCAAATCCCAGACCTATCGTAGACATAACATGCGTTACCCTCTAAAATATTGATCGAAACCAGGTTTAATGGACTGTTTCAGTGCGGTACCACATTACTGCGTGATCCAAACCAGAAATAACCCAGGATCTGTTCAACAGGTATGTGAAGAATGCGAAAGTATGTGTCTGATGAGGGAAAATCCCAGGCCTAACCTAGATCTAACATGAGTCATTCTCTAAAATATTCATCGAATCCAGGTTTAATGGACTTTTTCAGTGTGGTACCACATTACTACGTGTTCCAAACCAGAAAAAAACCCAGGATCCGTTCAACAAGTATGTGAAGAATGCGAAAGTATGTGTCTGATGAGGGAAAATCCCAGGCCTAACCAAGACCTAACATGCGTTATCCTCAAAAATATTGATCGAAACCTGGTTTAATCGACTGTTTCAGTGTGGTACCACATTACCACCTGATCCAAAACAGAAAAATACCCTGGATCTGTTTAACAGGTATGTGTAGAACGCGAAAATATGTGTCTGATGAGGGCAAATCCCAAGCCCAACCTAGACATAACATGCGTTATCCTCTAAAATATTGATCGAAACCAGGTTTAATTGACTGTTTCAGTGTGGTACCACATTACTACGTAATCCAAACCAGAAATAGCCAGGGATCTGTTCAACAAGTATGTGAAAAATGCGAAAATATTACCCTGATGAGGTCAAATCCCGGACCTATCCCAGACATAACATGCGTTATCCCCTAAAATATTGATCGAAACCAGGTTTAATGGACTGTTCCAGTGTGGTAGCACATTTCTACGTGATGCAATCCAGAGAAAGTCCAGGATCTGCCCATCAAGTATGAGAAATAAGCGAAAGTATGAGCCTGCTGAGGGCAAATCCCAGACCTAACCCAGACCTAACATGCCTTATCCTCTAAAATATTGATCGAAACCAGGTTTAATAGACTGTTTCAGTGTGGTACCACATTATTACGTGATCCAAATCAGAAAAAACCCAGGATCTGTTCATCAAGTATGTGAAGAATGCGAAAGTATGTGTCTGATGAGGGAAAATCCCAGACCTATCCGAGACATAACATGCGTTATCCTCTAAAATATTGGTCGAAACCAGGTTTAGTGGACTGTTTCAGTGTGGTACCACATTATTACGTGATCCAAATCAGAAAAAACCCAGGATCCGTTCAACAAGTATGTGAAGAATGCGAAAGTATGTGTCTGATGAGGGAAAATCCCAGGCCTAACCTAGACCTAACTTGCGTTATCCTCTAAAATATTTATCAAGACCAGATTTAATTGTATGTTTCAGTGTGGTACCACATTTCTACGCGATCCAAACCAGAAAAAACCCAGGATCTCGGGAACAAGTATGTGGAGAATGCGAAAGTATGAGCCTGACGAGGGCAAATCCCAGACCTATCCGAGACATAACATGCGTTATCCTCTAAAATATTGGTCGAAACCAGGTTTAATGGACTGTTTCAGTGTGGTACCACATTATTACGTGATCCAAATCAGAAAAAACCCAGGATCTGTTCATCAAGTATGTGAAGAATGCGAAAGTATGTGTCTGATGAGGGAAAATCCCAGGCCTAACCTAGACCTAACTTGCGATATCCTCTAAAATATTGATCGACACCAGGTTTAAAGGACTGTTTCAGTGTGGTACCACATTACTACGTGATCAAATCCAGAAAAAGCCCAGGATCTGGCCAACAAGTATGAGAAGTATGCGAAAGTATGAGCCTGCTGAGGACAAATCCTAGACCTAACCCAGACCTAACATGCGTTATCCTCTAAAATATTTATCAAGACCAGATTTAATTGTATGTTTCAGTGTGGTACCACATTTCTACGCGATCCAAACCAGAAAAAACCCAGGATCTCGTCAACAAGTATGTGAAAAATGCGAAAAAATTACCCTGATGAGGGCAAATCCCGGACCTATCCCAGACCTAACTTGCGTTATCCTCTAAAATATTGATCGAAACCAGGTTTAATTTACTGTTTCAGTGTGGTACCACATTACTGCGTGATCCAAACCAGAAATAGCCAGGGATCTGTGCAACAAGTATGAGAAATATGCGAAAGTACGAGCCCGATGAGAGCAAATCCTAGACCTAACCCAGACCTAACTTGCGTTATCCTCTAAAATATTGATCGAAACCAGGTTTAATTGAATGTTTCAGTGTGGTACCACATTACTACGCGATCCAAACCAGAAAAAACCCAGGATCTGTTCAACAAGTATGTGTAGAACGCGAAAATATGTGTCTGATGAGGGCAAATCCCAAGCCCAACCTAGACATAACATGCGTTATCCTCTAAAATATTGATCGAAACCAGGTTTAATTGACTGTTTCAGTGTGGTACCACATTACTACGTCATCCAAACCAGAAATAGCCAGGGATCTGTTCAACAAGTATGAGAAATATGCGAAAGTACGAGCCTGATGAGAGCAAATCCCAGACCTAACCTAGACCTAACATGAGTTGTTCTCTAATATATTCATCGAAACCAGGTTTAGTGGACTTTTTCGGTGTGGTACCACATTACTACGTGATCCAAACCAGAAATAACCCCCGATCTGGCCATCAAGTATGAGAAGTATGCGAAAGTATGAGCCTGCTGAGGACAAATGCTAGACCTAACCCAGACCTAACATGCGTTATCCTCTAAAATATTTATCAAGACCAGATTTAATTGAATGTTTCAGTGTGGTACCACATTACTACGCGATCCAAACCAGAAAAAACCCAGGATCTCGTCAACAAGTATGTGGAGAATGCGAAAGTATGAGCCTGACGAGGGCAAATCCCAGACCTATCCCAGACATAACATGCGTTATCCTCTAAAATATTGATCGAAACCAGGTTTAACGGACTGTTTCAGTGTGGTACCACATTACTACGTGATCCAAACCGGAAAAAACCCAGGATCTGTTCAACAAGTATGTGAAGAATGCGAAAGTATGTGTCTGACGAGGGCAAATCCCAGACCTATCCGAGACATAACATGCGTTACCCTCTAAAATATTGATCGAAACCAGGTTTAATGGACTGTTTCAGTGTGGTACCACATTACTGCGTGATCCAAACCAGAAAAAACCCAGGATCTGTTCAACAGGTATGTGAAGAATGCGAAAGTATGTGTCTGATGAGGGAAAATCCCAGGCCTAACCTAGACCTAACTTGCGATATCCTCTAAAATATTGATCGATACCAGGTTTAAAGGACTGTTTCAGTGTGGTGCCACATTACTACGTGATCCAATCCAGAAAAAGCCCACGATCTGGCCATCAAGCATGAGAAGTATGCGAAAGTATGAGCCTGCTGAGGACAAATCCTAGACCTAACCCAGACCTAACATGCGTTATCCTCTAAAATATTTATCAAGACCAGATTTAATTGAATGTTTCAGTGTGGTACCACATTACTACGCGATCCAAGCCAGAAAAAACCCAGGATCTCGTCAACAAGGATGTGGAGAATGCGAAAGTATGAGCCTGTCGAGGGCAAGTCCCAGACCTATCCCAGACATAACATGCGTTATCCTCTAAAATATTGATTGAAACCAGGTTTAATGGACTGTTTCATTGTGGTACCACATTACTACGTGATCCAAATCAGAAAAAACCCAGGATCTGTTCATCAAGTATGTGAAGAATGCGAAAGTATGTGTCTGATGAGGGAAAATCCCAGGCCTAACCTAGACCTAACTTGCGATACCCTCTATAATATTGATCGAAACCAGGTTTAAAGGACTGTTTCAGTGTGGTGCCACATTACTACGTGATTCAATCCAGAAAAAGCCCACGACCTGGCCATCAAGTATGAGAAGTATGCGAAAGTATGAGCCTGCTGAGGACAAATCCTAGCCCTAACCCAGACCTAACATGCGTTATCCTCTAAAATATTTATCAAGACCAGATTTAATTGAATGTTTCAGTGTGGTACCACATTACTACGTGATCCAAACCAGAAAAAACCCAGGATCTCGTCAACAAGTATGTGGAGAATGCGAAAGTATGAGCCTGACGAGGGCAAATCCCAGACCTATCCCAGACATAACATGCGTTATCCTCTAAAATATTGATCGAAACCAGGTTTAATGGACTGTTTCAGAGTGGTACCACATTATTACGTGATCCAAACCAGAAATAGCCAGGGATCTGTTCCGCAAGTATGTGAAAAATGCGAATATATGACCCTGATGAGGGCAAATACCAGTCCTATCCCAGACCTAACATGCGTCAACCTCAAATATATTGACCGAAACCAGGTTTAATCGACTGTTTCGGTGTGGTACCACATTACTACCTGATCCAAACCAGAAAAATACCCAGGATCTGTTTAACAGGTATGTGTAGAACGCGAAAATATGTTTCTGATGACGGCAAATCCCCGGCCTAAACTAGACATAACATGCGTTATCCTCTAAAATATTGATCGAAACCAGGTTTAATGGACTGTTTCATTGTGGTACCACATTACTACGTGATCCAAATCAGAAAAAACCCAGGATCTGTTCATCAAGTATGTGAAGAATGCGAAAGTATGTGTCTGATGAGGGAAAATCCCAGGCCTAACCTAGACCTAACTTGCGATATCCTCTAAAATATTGATCGAAACCAGGTTTAAAGGACTGTTTCAGTGTGGTACCACATTACTACGTGATCCAATCCAGAAAAAGCCCAGGATCTGGCCATCAAGTATGAGAAGTATGCGAAAGTATGAGCCTGCTGAGGACAAATCCTAGAACTAACCCAGACCTAACATGCGTTATCCTCTAAAATATTTATCAAGACCAGATTTAATTGAATGTTTCAGTGTGGTACCACATTACTGCGTGATCCAAATCAGAAAAAACCCAGGATCTGTTCAACAAGTATGTGAAGAATGCGAAAGTAAGTGTCTGATGAGGGAAAATCCCAGGCCTAACCTAGACCTAACTTTTTTTTTTTTTTTTTTTTTGTCGTGGGGAAAATCTTCGAAAGACTCCCTCCCACCTCCTTGGGGAGAGGTGGGAGGGGTGTGTGGGATTCCCCGCGCCCGTACAACGACAGGCGCGGGACCTACCCACTAAAAACCCCACGGTGACCCTTCGGCACGCTTTGGGAGGATACCGGGAATCGCTCGAAGCATTCTTCCGGTATCCTCCCCGTGCCCGCGCTTTCGCGCCCATCCCCCGGGGGGACAATCGGTCCCCCCAGTAGACACACTGCCTCATAGCGGCGGGACGGGGCCACTCCATCCCGCCGCTATCCGTCCCGGGGCCGCGTTTAGTGGCGGCTGCGAGCCCCAACTCGCAACCGCCCGCGACCCCGTTTCCACCCCTCGGCGGCCGGGCGTTTATGACCGCACCAGACCGCCGAGGGTGCCTCCCCTTGCGTCGCACCGGTAGGGGGAGGCACTCCTACCCCCAACCGGTCCGACCCGGCGCCGCCTGGCGGGAGGAGGGTCTCCTCAGGACCCCCCTCCCAGCCTAGGTCATCCGCCACGCCGAGGCGGCCGCCCGCGACGCCTCGCGACCGGGCGACGACCTCGGGCCACCGCACGAGCGCGAGCTTCAGCGCGCCGCTGAAGCTCGCGCTCCCTCCCCGCGGCCTCCTTCTGCAACATTACGTTCTCGCAGAAGGAGGCCACGGCCCTCCACTTCTCCTCGCTGCCGAGCATGGCGCGCACCACGCCCGGCAGCGAGACATCCCGCCCGACGACGCCGACCAGGACACGGCGCTCCCCATCCCACGCGGGGCATACCTCCAGGGTATGATCCGCCGTGTCCTGCTCAGCGTCGCAGTGGCAGCAACGCGCCGTCGGCTCCTTCCCTATCCGGCACAGGTATCTTCCGAAGCTGCCATGCCCGGAAAATACCTGTGCCAGCCGGTAGGTGAGGCTGCCATGGCCTCTGTCCAGCCACTCCTTCAGGAGTGGCCGAACAGCCCCGACAGTCCGGTGCCCCGCGGTTGGCAGAGCCAGCCGCTCCTGCCACGCGAGCAACACGGACTGCCGGGCCTGGCGCTTCAAATCGCCCCAAGCAGGTTCCTGCCCGCCCGGGACCGCCCCCATCCCCGCGCGACGGTCGACGCGGTGCCGGTACATCACCGCGTGCGACCGCGCGAGCAGGTCCATGGGCGGCATCCCCGCTAGAACCGTCGCCGCCTCATGTGACATGGTCCGATACCCGCGGACGACCCTGAGCGCCATGCGCCTTTGCACCCGACGCAGCATAGTCATGCTGCGCCGGGAGGCAGCCAGGTCGTCCGCCCAGACGGGGGCCCCGTATAGGGCCACCGACTGGACCATTGCCACATAGAGGCGACGAACTCGGCCCGCCGGGCCCCCCAGGTTGGGCAGGATCCGGCCCAGAGCCGCAACCATCCTTTCCAACCGGGGGACCAGGCAGCGGAAATGCTTCTCGAAACGCCAGTGGCTATCGAGGATCAGCCCCAGATACCTGATCTGGGGCTTCACCTCGATGTCAGCCCCACCCACCCGAATCAGAGGGGGTGGCGGATCCTGCCGAGGTGAATGAAACGCAATCACCTCGGTCTTATGGACCGCCACCGTCATCCCCATCCCCCTGATCCGGTCGACGACGCGTTGCGACCCCTCCTCCGCGCGACGCATGGCCCTCCCCCAGTGCGCCCCGACGGCCAGCACCAGTGTGTCATCCGCATAACACACCGTGCTGACGCCGTCGGGGAGGCCGGCCCGCAACACCGAGTCGTACGCGATGTTCCACAGGAGTGGCCCGAGGACCGACCCCTGCGGAACACCGCAGTACACCTCCCTCCGCATATCACCATCCCGGCCCGGATACTCGATCCACCTGCCGCGGAGATAATCCCCGACGACCGCCCTGAGACAAGGGGGGACCCGATGATATTCGAGTCCCCTCCTTATCTCTTCCCAGGGGAGGGTGTTAAAGGCATTGGCAATATCCAAGGATATTGCCAATGCCACCCCTCCCCGGGAGACGGCCGCCTCCGAGAGGGCCCTCACACGACCTATCGCGTCGATAGTCGATCGGCCCCCCCGGAATCCGAACTGGCAGTCGGCCAGACCGGGATCACCCCGCGACAGGTGCTCGACGAGGCGGGCAGCAATCACACGCTCGAAGAGCTTGCCCACCTCGTCGAGGAGACAAATGGGCCGGTATGCGGAGGGAGACTCCGCGGGCCGACCCTCCTTCCGGAGGAGGACCATCCTCGCCACCTTCCAACTGGGGGGGAATCGCCCGTCCCTCAGGCAGCGGTCGAACAACCGCCTGAGGTCGGCCCCAAGGACGCCCTGGGTCAAGACCCAAACCCGGCCGGGCACACCATCCGGACCCGGGGCCGTGTTACGAACCCCGAGCCGTCTGATGGCCGCTGCCAGCTCCTCCTGCGTGACCCCCAGCTCGGCCGTCCACTCCACTGGGACAGCCGCCGCCGGAGGACGCGGTCCCCTCTCCCCAATTGGGAAGAGTGTATTGACCACGTCCTCCAGCAGCCGGGGGTCAAGACCCTCGGTGACGGGGGGCGCCCACGGGCGGAGCTTATTCAGCACCACCTTATATGGGCGCCCCCATGGATCGTCATCAAGGGTCTGGAGGAGCTCCTTCCATGCCCGGGTCTTGGCCCGTTTGATGGCGACCTGCAGAGCAACCCGCGCCACGCGGTATGCTCCATACAGGTCATCAGCTGCCCTCGCTCGCGCCACGCCGTCGCCTGTACGTTGACGACGGCGCGCGCGGGTGTACTGGCGTCGGGCGCGGACAGTCACGACTCGCAACTCCGCGATCGCGTCCGACCACCAGTACACCGCCCGGCGAGGAGAAGCCCGCCCGACCCGAGGCATCGCCGCGTCGCAAATACCCGCGACCAATGCTCCGAGCCGGGCGACCTCCCCCTCTATGCTCGGCAACTCGGCCGCTCCCTGCGGCCAAGTTGCAGCGAGGGCAGCTGCCATCAGGGCGTCCTTGTCCAGGCGCCGAAGCGCCCAGCGGCGTGGTGGGGTGCCACGCAGGCGGCCGTGTCGGGATGCACTCGCGGCGGCAGAGACCTCCATCCGGATATACCGGTGATCGGAGAGTGTCTCTGCCCCCGCGACCACGTGCCAACCCGACACCATGCGCACGGCGTTGGGGGTCGCGAATCCAACATCCACGATGGACCCCCCATATCGCCGCACGCATGTGTGCTCCGACCCCCGGTTCAATACCCGGAGGTCGAGCCCCGCCGCCCAATCGCCCAGGATCCCGCCGCGAACGGAGGTCCTGGGGGATCCCCAAGCCACCGACTTGGCATTAAAATCCCCCAGGACCAGCACCGGCCGGGCCGCGTAGCGCTGCACGCATGCCGCGACCTCGGCCAAGTACAGCTCGAACGCAGCGTGACCGCTACGGGGCGAAATGTAGCACCCCACCACAGCGACTCCCCCCCAGTCCACGGCGACGAATCCCCGACCGCGCTCCAACAAGGAGAACGGTGGGGACCCGTCGCCCCCTCCCCATACCGTCGCCACCAAGCCGTCCGCGTCGCCCACCCAATGAGGGTGATCAGGGACGCGGTACGGCTCGGCGGCGACCGCCAGGCCAACCCCCCACTCCGCGAGGACTTGCGACATCAAGTCCTGTGCCGCGCGGCAGTGGTTGAGGTTGGCCTGGAGGAGGAGGCGGGGCGGCATTAATTAATGGCCGCGCCAGCCTCCTCCCGGCCGTCCGTCCCCGTAGCACCGTCCACCTCCATGGAGGACGATGCCACCGCCCTCGGCACCGGAGCCGGTGCAGCCCGCCTCTTCCTCTCCTTCCGGGAGGGGGGGGAGCACTTCGTGCTCCCCACCCTGTGATCGGCTGGCCTCCCCATGTCCGCACACAGCGGGCAGTGGGGGGCCGCCGAGCACTGGCTCGCACGGTGCTCTTTGGCACCGCAGCGGTAACATTGACCGCTGCGGTCCACCGGCGAGGTGCACCACTGCCTCACGTGCCCCAATTCGAGGCAGCGGTGACACTGGAGCGGGCGCGGCGCGAGGATTTCCACTCGCGCCGAAACCCACCCCACCAACACCCTCCCGGATTCCGCCACCTTACGGGCGGCGGAGAGGGGGCACCGGGCCCACACCGACCCGAGGCCGGAGGGCGACCTGCGGATCTCTCCGATCCGCAGGTCCTCCACAGGACAGTCCCCCGCCCTCGCAAGGGCACGGGACACATCCTGTGCGCTGATCGAGTCGTCCAGCCCACAAACGCGCATCTCCGTGCGCTTCGTGGGCCGGGCGACCCGGACACCTCGCTCGCCCAGCTGCTCCCGGAGCCTCTGGGCGAGACGATCCGCCTTCGCGCCGCCTTCTGCACCGGGGATCTCCAGCAAGAGACCCCCGGTCACGGCCCTCTTCGCCCTCACGGAGGCGATGCCCAGCTCTTCCAGGGAGATATTCTCCCTGGCGAGCCGCATCGCCTCCGCGAGGGTCAGGTCGCCCCCCTGCGCAACGGTCAGCGTCACCGCTGCCGTTTTTGGGGGACGACCTGGTCGTGCCTTCCCGACCTTCGCGGCCTTTACCTTGGCCGCCGGCGGCGGAGGCGGAGGCCGCGGTTGCGAGGCCTTCCTCGCCGCCCGCTTCGCCTTCCGCCCCACCACCTCACTCCACGCCACCCCCCCTTGGGAGGGTGCCGTGGAGGACGCGACCACCGCGACCACGGGTACACCACCCCCCTTGGGGGTCGCGACCCGGGGCCCTGGTGCCGCAACGCTGGGCGGAGCCTTCACTCCGCCCTTCTTTGCCTTCCCCGACTGTACCGGAACAGGTCGGGGAGGCACGGCCTTCCTGCTGACCGCTCTTCCGGCGAGGAGCTCCTCCCGGAAGGCGGCCAGCTTGCCATCAATCATGTCCCCAATCCTCCTCAGAAGATCGTCTTCTGAGGAGGACGGGGACTTCTTCACGGGCGGAGTGCGGGTGGAGGGGCCCGCGGTGCCCCGCACCACTGCCGCCGCACTCCGCTTATTTACCTCCGCCGAGGGACGCGGCGGTGGAGGAGGAGGGAGAATGGGAGGGAGGGCTGCGCTGTTCCACAGCGCCTCTGCCCTCCTCCTCCCCTGTCGCTCCTCCTCCAACAGGAGCTGCAGACGGGCGTTCCGCCCTCTGAGCTCCCGCGCCGCCTCCCTCATTTCCTCCGCCGCGGCCTTCAGGGCCGCCGCGCCACCGCTTTTCTGCCCCTTAAAGGCGCAGGCAGCGGCGACTTTCTCCACCCGCCTCAGGGACGAGGAGATCCTCTCCGATATCTCCTCGGTCACCTCGTCCCTGAGGCAACTCAGCCTCACCGACGGGCTCATCGCCCCGCCCACCTCGACGACGGCCTGCCCCGCCCTCTTCCTCTTAGAGCCTATGAGGCTCCTGGTGGAGGAGAAGGACGAGACTGACGCAGTCTCATCGTCCTCCTCCACCTTCCACGAAGCCGGGCCAGGCGCTGGAGGCGGCGCGAGCGCCGTCACTCCAGTCCCAACACCGCCTTCGTCCTCCCCCTCTGACTTACCCCGTCCCAACCCCGTTTTAATAGTGAACTCCATAATATTCCCACGAGCAGGTCGGAAGAAAAGGTCCGCCCGGGCAGAGCCGCCTTACCCGGGTAAGCCTATATACTCCGGGGGTTCGGCAGGTTCCCCGGAGGTGGTCGCTTGGGATTGGGCCTTCTCCCCCAACCATGCATCCCATCGCCGCGCACCATAGCTTAGGATTGGAGGGCGATTTTATAGAGTCGCCATACTCGTGGCCCAGGCGGTTAAGCCAAGACCCCCGTTCCTCCTGCCGTCACGTACCATTCACAAAACCAATAGGGAATTGTGAATGGGTCGTTGTGACGACCAACAGGAGGCTTACGGTGTGTGTATGACTCGGGTACCCCGGGTTCGTTAAGCCCGTACTGCAGCTGAAAGGCTGGCAGCCCCTGAGGGGAACCTAGACCTAACTTGCGATATCCTCTAAAATATTGATCGAAACCAGTTTTAAAGGACTGTTTCAGTGTGGTGCCACATTACTACGTGATCCAATCCAGAAAAAGCCCACGATCTGGCCATCAAGTATGAGAAGTATGCGAAAGTATGAGCCTGCTGAGGACAAATCCTAGACCTAACCCAGACCTAACATGCGTTATCCTCTAAAATATTTATCAAGGCCAGATTTAATTGAATGTTTCAGTGTGGTACCACATTTCCACGCGATCCAAACCAGAAAAAACCCAGGATCTCGTCACCAAGGATGTGGAGAATGCGAAAGTATGAGCCTGACGAGGGCAAGTCCCAGACCTATCCCAGACATAACATGCGTTATCCTCTAAAATATTGATCGAAACCAGGTTTAATGGACTGTTTCATTGTGGTACCACATTACTACGTGATCCAAATCAGAAAAAACCCAGGATCTGTTCATCAAGTATGTGAAGAATGCGAAAGTATGTGTCTGATGAGGGAAAATCCCAGGCCTAACCTAGACCTAACTTGCGATATCCTCTAAAATATTGATCGAAACCAGGTTTAAAGGACTGTTTCAGTGTGGTGCCACATTACTACGTAATCCAATCCAGAAAAAGCCCACGATCTGGCCATCAAGCATGAGAAGTATGCGAAAGTATGAGCCTGCTGAGGACAAATCCTAGACCTAACCCAGACCTAACATGCGTTATCCTCTAAAATATTTATCAAGACCAGATTTAATTGAATGTTTCAGTGTGGTACCACATTACTACGCGATCCAAACCAGAAAAAACCCAGGATCTCGTCAACAAGGATGTGGAGAATGCGAAAGTATGAGCCTGTCGAGGGCAAGTCTCAGACCTATCCCAGACATAACATGCGTTATCCTCTAAAATATTGATCGAAACCAGGTTTAATGGACTGTTTCATTGTGGTACCACATTACTACGTGATCCAAATCAGAAAAAACCCAGGATCTGTTCATCAAGTATGTGAAGAATGCGAAAGTATGTGTCTGATGAGGGAAAATCCCAGGCCTAACCTAGACCTAACTTGCGATATCCTCTAAAATATTGATCGAAACCAGGTTTAAAGGACTGTTTCAGTGTGGTGCCACATTACTACGTGATTCAATCCAGAAAAAGCCCACGACCTGGCCATCAAGTATGAGATGTATGCGAAAGTATGAGCCTGCTGAGGACAAATCCTAGACCTAACCCAGACCTAACATGCGTTATCCTCTAAAATATTTATCAAGACCAGATTTAATTGAATGTTTCAGTGTGGTACCACATTACTACGTGATCCAAACCAGAAAAAACCCAGGATCTCGTCAACAAGTATGTGGAGAATGCGAAAGTATGAGCCTGACGAGGGCAAATCCCAGACCTATCCCAGACATAACATTCGTTATCCTCTAAAATATTGATCGAAACCAGGTTTAATGGACTGTTTCAGAGTGGTACCACATTATTACGTGATCCAAACCAGAAATAGCCAGGGATCTGTTCCGCAAGTGTGTGAAAAATGCGAATATATGACCCTGATGAGGGCAAATACCAGTCCTATCCCAGACCTAACATGCGTCATCCTCAAATATATTGACCGAAACCAGGTTTAATCGACTGTTTCGGTGTGGTACCACATTACTACCTGATCCAAACCAGAAAAATACCCAGGATCTGTTTAACAGGTATGTGAAAAATGCGAATATATGACCCTGATGAGGGCAAATACCAGTCCTATCCCAGACCTAACATGCGTCAACCTCAAATATATTGACCGAAACCAGGTTTAATCGACTGTTTCGGTGCGGTACCACATTACTACCTGATCCAAACCAGAAAAATACCCAGGATCTGTTTAACAGGTATGTGTAGAACGCGGAAATATGTGTCTGATGACGGCAAATCCCCGGCCTAAACTAGACATAACATGCGTTATCCTCTAAAATATTGTTCGAAACCAGGTTTAATGGACTGTTTCATTGTGGTACCACATTACTACGTGATCCAAATCAGAAAAAACCCAGGATCTGTTCATCAAGTATGTGAAGAATGCGAAAGTATGTGTCTGATGAGGGAAAATCCCAGGCCTAACCTAGACCTAACTTGCGATATCCTCTAAAATATTGATCGAAACCAGGTTTAAAGGACTGTTTCAGTGTGGTACCACATTACTACGTGATCCAATCCAGAAAAAGCCCAGGATCTGGCCATCAAGTATGAGAAGTATGCGAAAGTATGAGCCTGCTGAGGACAAATCCTAGAACTAACCCAGACCTAACATGCGTTATCCTCTAAAATATTTATCAAGACCAGATTTAATTGAATGTTTCAGTGTGGTACCACATTACCACGCGATCCAAACCAGAAAAAACCCAGGATCTCGTCAACAAGTATGTGGAGAATGCGAAAGTATGAGCCTGACGAGGGCAAATCCCAGACCTATCCCAGACATAACATGCGTTATCCTCTAAAATATTGATCGAAACCAGTTTTAAAGGACTGTTTCAGTGTGGTGCCACATTACTACGTGATCCAATCCAGAAAAAGCCCACGATCTGGCCATCAAGTATGAGAAGTATGCGAAAGTATGACCCTGCTGAGGACAAATCCTAGACCTAACCCAGACCTAACATGCGTTATCCTCTAAAATATTTATCAAGACCAGATTTAATTGAATGTTTCAGTGTGGTACCACATTACTACGCGATCCAAACCAGAAAAAACCCAGGATCTCGTCACCAAGGATGTGGAGAATGCGAAAGTATGAGCTTGACGAGGGCAAGTCCCAGACCTATCCCAGACATAACATGCGTTATCCTCTAAAATATTGATCGAAACCAGGTTTAATGGACTGTTTCATTGTGGTACCACATTACTACGTGATCCAAATCAGAAAAAACCCAGGATCTGTTCATCAAGTATGTGAAGAATGCGAAAGTATGTGTCTGATGAGGGAAAATCCCAGGCCTAACCTAGACCTAACTTGCGATATCCTCTAAAATATTGATCGAAACCAGGTTTAAAGGACTGTTTCAGTTTGGTGCCACATTACTACGTGATCCAATCCAGAAAAAGCCCACGATCTGGCCATCAAGCATGAGAATTATGCGAAAGTATGAGCCTGCTGAGGACAAATCCTAGACCTAACCCAGACCTAACATGCGTTATCCTCTAAAATATTTATCAAGACCAGATTTAATTGAATGTTTCAGTGTGGTACCACATTACTACGCGATCCAAACCAGAAAAAACCCAGGATCTCGTCAACAAGGATGTGGAGAATGCGAAAGTATGAGCCTGTCGAGGACAAGTCCCAGACCTATCCCAGACATAACATGCGTTATCCTCTAAAATATTGATCGAAACCAGGTTTAATGGACTGTTTCATTGTGGTACCACATTACTACGTGATCCAAATCAGAAAAAACCCAGGATCTGTTCATCAAGTATGTGAAGAATGCGAAAGTATGTGTCTGATGAGGGAAAATCCCAGGCCTAACCTAGACCTAACTTGCGATATCCTCTAAAATATTGATCGAAACCAGGTTTAAAGGACTGTTTCAGTGTGGTGACACATTACTACGTGATTCAATCCAGAAAAAGCCCACGACCTGGCCATCAAGTATGAGAAGTATGCGAAAGTATGAGCCTGCTGAGGACAAAACCTAGACCTAACCCAGACCTAACATGCGTTATCCCCTAAAATATTTATCAAGACCAGATTTAATTGAATGTTTCAGTGTGGTACCACATTACTACGTGATCCAAACCAGAAAAAACCCAGGATCTCGTCAACAAGTATGTGGAGAATGCGAAAGTATGAGCCTGACGAGGGCAAATCCCAGACCTATCCCAGACATAACATGCGTTATCCTCTAAAATATTGATCGAAACCAGGTTTAATGGACTGTTTCAGAGTGGTACCACATTATTACGTGATCCAAACCAGAAATAGCCAGGGATCTGTTCCGCAAGTGTGTGAAAAATGCGAATATATGACCCTGATGAGGGCAAATACCAGTCCTATCCCAGACCTAACATGCGTCATCCTCAAATATATTGACCGAAACCAGGTTTAATCGACTGTTTCGGTGTGGTACCACATTACTACCTGATCCAAACCAGAAAAATACCCAGGATCTGTTTAACAGGTATGTGAAAAATGCGAATATATGACCCTGATGAGGGCAAATACCAGTCCTATCCCAGACCTAACATGCGTCAACCTCAAATATATTGACCGAAACCAGGTTTAATCGACTGTTTCGGTGCGGTACCACATTACTACCTGATCCAAACCAGAAAAATACCCAGGATCTGTTTAACAGGTATGTGTAGAACGCGAAAATATGTGTCTGATGACGGCAAATCCCCGGCCTAAACTAGACATAACATGCGTTATCCTCTAAAATATTGTTCGAAACCAGGTTTAATGGACTGTTTCATTGTGGTACCACATTACTACGTGATCCAAATCAGAAAAAACCCAGGATCTGTTCATCAAGTATGTGAAGAATGCGAAAGTATGTGTCTGATGAGGGAAAATCCCAGGCCTAACCTAGACCTAACTTGCGATATCCTCTAAAATATTGATCGAAACCAGGTTTAAAGGACTGTTTCAGTGTGGTACCACATTACTACGTGATCCAATCCAGAAAAAGCCCAGGATCTGGCCATCAAGTATGAGAAGTATGCGAAAGTATGAGCCTGCTGAGGACAAATCCTAGAACTAACCCAGACCTAACATGCGTTATCCTCTAAAATATTTATCAAGACCAGATTTAATTGAATGTTTCAGTGTGGTACCACATTACTACGCGATCCAAACCAGAAAAAACCCAGGATCTCGTCACCAAGGATGTGGAGAATGCGAAAGTATGAGCCTGACGAGGGCAAGTCCCAGACCTATCCCAGACATAACATGCGTTATCCTCTAAAATATTGATCGAAACCAGGTTTAATGGACTGTTTCATTGTGGTACCACATTACTACGTGATCCAAATCAGAAAAAACCCAGGATCTGTTCATCAAGTATGTGAAGAATGCGAAAGTATGTGTCTGATGAGGGAAAATCCCAGGCCTAACCTAGACCTAACTTGCGATATCCTCTAAAATATTGATCGAAACCAGGTTTAAAGGACTGTTTCAGTGTGGTGCCACATTACTACGTGATCCAATCCAGAAAAAGCCCACGATCTGGCCATCAAGCATGAGAAGTATGCGAAAGTATGAGCCTGCTGAGGACAAATCCTAGACCTAACCCAGACCTAACATGCGTTATCCTCTAAAATATTTATCAAGACCAGATTTAATTGAATGTTTCAGTGTGGTACCACATTACTACGCGATCCAAACCAGAAAAAACCCAGGATCTCGTCAACAAGGATGTGGAGAATGCGAAAGTATGAGCCTGTCGAGGGCAAGTCCCAGACCTATCCCAGACATAACATGCGTTATCCTCTAAAATATTGATCGAAACCAGGTTTAATGGACTGTTACATTGTGGTACCACATTACTACGTGATCCAAATCAGAAAAAACCCAGGATCTGTTCATCAAGTATGTGAAGAATGCGAAAGTATGTGTCTGATGAGGGAAAATCCCAGGCCTAACCTAGACCTAACTTGCGATATCCTCTAAAATATTGATCGAAACCAGGTTTAAAGGACTGTTTCAGTGTGGTGCCACATTACTACGTGATTCAATCCAGAAAAAGCCCACGACCTGGCCATCAAGTATGAGATGTATGCGAAAGTATGAGCCTGCTGAGGACAAATCCTAGACCTAACCCAGACCTAACATGCGTTATCCTCTAAAATATTTATCAAGACCAGATTTAATTGAATGTTTCAGTGTGGTACCACATTACTACGTGATCCAAACCAGAAAAAACCCAGGATCTCGTCAACAAGTATGTGGAGAATGCGAAAGTATGAGCCTGACGAGGGCAAATCCCAGACCTATCCCAGACATAACATGCGTTATCCTCTAAAATATTGATCGAAACCAGGTTTAATGGACTGTTTCAGAGTGGTACCACATTATTACGTGATCCAAACCAGAAATAGCCAGGGATCTGTTCCGCAAGTATGTGAAAAATGCGAATATATGACCCTGATGAGGGCAAATACCAGTCCTATCCCAGACCTAACATGCGTCATCCTCACATATATTGACCGAAACCCGGTTTAATCGACTGTTTCGGTGTGGTACCACATTACTACCTGATCCAAACCAGAAAAATACCCAGGATCTGTTTAACAGGTATGTGTAGAACGCGAAAATATGTGTCTGATGACGGCAAATCCCCGGCCTAAACTAGACATAACATGCGTTATCCTCTAAAATATTGATCGAAACCAGGTTTAATGGACTGTTTCATTGTGGTACCACATTACTACGTGATCCAAATCAGAAAAAACCCAGGATCTGTTCATCAAGTATGTGAAGAATGCGAAAGTATGTGTCTGATGAGGGAAAATCCCAGGCCTAACCTAGACCTAACTTGCGAAATCCTCTAAAATATTGATCGAAACCAGGTTTAAAGGACTGTTTCAGTGTGGTACCACATTACTACGTGATCCAATCCAGAAAAAGCCCAGGATCTGGCCATCAAGTATGAGAAGTATGCGAAAGTATGAGCCTGCTGAGGACAAATCCTAGACCTAACCCAGACCTAACATGCGTTATCCTCTAAAATATTTATCAAGACCAGATTTAATTGAATGTTTCAGTGTGGTACCACATTACTGCGTGATCCAAACCAGAAAAAACCCAGGATCTGTTCAACAAGTATGTGAAGAATGCGAAAGTAAGTGTCTGATGAGGGAAAATCCCAGGCCTAACCTAGACCTAACTTGCGATATCCTCTAAAATATTGATCGAAACCAGGTTTAAAGGACTGTTTCAGTGTGGTGCCACATTACTACGTGATCCAATCCAGAAAAAGCCCACGATCTGGCCATCAAGTATGAGAAGTATGCGAAAGTATGAGCCTGCTGAGGACAAATCCTAGACCTAACCCAGACCTAACATGCGTTATCCTCTAAAATATTTATCAAGACCAGATTTAATTGAATGTTTCAGTGTGGTACCACATTACTACGCGATCCAAACCAGAAAAAACCCAGGATCTCGTCACCAAGTATGTGGAGAATGCGAAAGTATGAGCCTGACGAGGGCAAATCCCAGACCTATCCCAGACATAACATGCGTTATCCTCTAAAATATTGATCGAAACCAAGTTTAATGGACTGTTTCAGAGTGGTACCACATTATTACGTGATCCAAACCAGAAATAGCCAAGGATCTGTTCCGCAAGTATGTGAAGAATGCGAAAGTATGTGTCTGATGAAGGAAAATCCCAGGCCTAACCTAGACCTAACTTGCTATATCCTCTAAAATATTGATCGAAACCAGGTTTAAAGGACTGTTTCAGTGTGGTGCCACATTACTACGTGATCCAATCCAGAAAAAGCCCACGATCTGGCCATCAAGCATGAGAAGTATGCGAAAGTATGAGCCTGCTGAGGACAAATCCTAGACCTAACCCAGACCTAACATGCGTTATCCTCTAAAATATTTATCAAGACCAGATTTAATTGAATGTTTCAGTGTGGTACCACATTACTACGTGATCCAAACCAGAAAAAACCCAGGATCTCGTCAACAAGTATGTTGAGAATGCGAAAGTATGAGCCTGACGAGGGCAAATCCCAGACCTATCCCAGACATAACATGCGTTATCCTCTAAAATATTGATCGAAACCAGGTTTAATGGACTGTTTCAGAGTGGTACCACATTATTACGTGATCCAAACCAGAAATAGCCAGGGATCTGTTCCGCAAGTATGTGAAAAATGCGAATATATGACCCTGATGAGGGCAAATACCAGTCCTATCCCAGACCTAACATGCGTCATCCTCAAGTATATTGACCGAAACCAGGTTTAATCGACTGTTTCGGTGTGGTACCACATTACTACCTGATCCAAACCAGAAAAATACCCAGGATCTGTTTAACAGGTATGTGTAGAACGCGAAAATATGTGTCTGATGACGGCAAATCCCCGGCCTAAACTAGACATAACATGCGTTATCCTCTAAAATATTGATCGAAACCAGGTTTAATGGACTGTTTCATTGTGGTACCACATTACTACGTGATCCAAATCAGAAAAAACCCAGGATCTGTTCATCAAGTATGTGAAGAATGCGAAAGTATGTGTCTGATGAGGGAAAATCCCAGGCCTAACCTAGACCTAACTTGCGATATCCTCTAAAATATTGATCGAAACCAGGTTTAAAGGACTGTTTCAGTGTGGTACCACATTACTACGTGATCCAATCCAGAAGAAGCCCAGGATCTGGCCATCAAGTATGAGAAGTATGCGAAAGTATGAGCCTGCTGAGGACAAATCCTAGACCTAACCCAGACCTAACATGCGTTATCCTCTAAAATATTTATCAAGACCAGATTTAATTGAATGTTTCAGTGTGGTACCACATTACTACGCGATCCAAACCAGAAAAAACCCAGGATCTCGTCAACAAGTATCTGGAGAATGCGAAAGTATGAGCCCGACGAGGGCAAATCCCAGACCTACCCCAGACATAACATGCGTTATCCTCTAAAATATTGATCGAATCCAGGTTTAATTGAATGTTTCAGCGTGGTACCACATTACTACGCGATCCAAACCAGAAAAAACCCAGGATCTCGTCAACAAGTATGTGGAGAATGCGAAAGTATGAGCCCGACGAGGACAAATCCCAGACCTACCCCAGACATAACATGCGTTATCCTCTAAAATATTGATCGAAACCAGGTTTAATGGACTGTTTCAGTGTGGTACCACATTACTACCTGATCCAAACCAGAAAAAACCCAGGATCTCTTCACCAAGTATATGAAGAATGCGAAAGTATGAGTCTAATGAGGGAAAATCCCATGCCTAACCAAGGCCTAACTTACGTTATGCTCTAAAATATTGATCGAAACCAGGTTTAAAAGACTGTTTCAGTGTGGTACCACATTACTACGTGATCCAATCCAGAAAGAGCCCAGGATCTGGCCATCAAGTGTGAGAAATATGCGAAAGTATGAGCCTGCTGAGGGCAAATCCTAGACCTAACCAAGACCTAACATGCGTTATCCTCTAAAATACTTATCAAGACCAGATTTAATTGAATGTTTCAGTGTGGTACCACATTACTACGTGATCCAAACCTGAAAAAACCCAGGATCCGTTCAACAAGTATGTTGAGAATGCGAAAGTATGAGCCTGACGAGGGCAAATCCCAGACCTATCCCAGACATAACATGCGTTATCCTCTAAAATATTGATCGAAACCAGGTTTAATGGACTGTTTCAGAGTGGTACCACATTATTACGTGATCCAAACCAGAAATAGCCAGGGATCTGTTCCGCAAGTATGTGAAAAATGCGAATATATGACCCTGATGAGGGCAAATACCAGTCCTATCCCAGACCTAACATGCGTCATCCTCAAATATATTGACCGAAACCAGGTTTAATCGACTGTTTCGGTGTGGTACCACATTACTACCTGATCCAAACCAGAAAAATACCCAGGATCTGTTTAACAGGTATGTGTAGAACGCGAAAATATGTGTCTGATGACGGCAAATCCCCGGCCTAAACTAGACATAACATGCGTTATCCTCTAAAATATTGATCGAAACCAGGTTTAATGGACTGTTTCATTGTGGTACCACATTACTACGTGATCCAAATCAGAAAAAACCCAGGATCTGTTCATCAAGTATGTGAAGAATGCGAAAGTATGTGTCTGATGAGAGAAAATCCCAGGCCTAACCTAGACCTAACTTGCGATATCCTCTAAAATATTGATCGAAACCAGGTTTAAAGGACTGTTTCAGTGTGGTGCCACATTACTACGTGATCCAATCCAGAAAAAGCCCAGGATCTGGCCATCAAGTATGAGAAGTATGCGAAAGTATGAGCCTGCTGAGGACAAATCCTAAACCTAACCCAGACCTAACATGCGTTATCCTCTAAAATATTTATCAAGACCAGATTTAATTGAATGTTTCAGTGTGGTACCACATTACTGCGTGATGCAAACCAGAAAAAACCCAGGATCTGTTCAACAAGTATGTGAAGAATGCGAAAGTATGTGTCTGATGAGGGAAAATCCCAGGCCTAACCTAGACCTAACTTGCGATATCCTCTAAAATATTGATCGAAACCAGGTTTAATGGACTGTTTCATTGTGGTACCACATTACTACGTGATCCAAATCAGAAAAAACCCAGGATCTGTTCATAAAGTATGTGAAGAATGCGAAAGTATGTGTCTGATGAGGGAAAATCCCAGGCCTAACCTAGACCTAACTTGCGATATCCTCTAAAATATTGACCGAAACCAGGTTTAAAGGACTATTTCAGTGTGGTGCCACATTACTACGTGATCCAATCCAGAAAAAGCCCACGACCTGGCCATCAAGTATGAGAAGTATGCGAAAGTATGAGCCTGCTGAGGACAAATCCTAGACCGAACCCAGACCTAACATGCGTTATCCTCTAAAATATTTACCAAGACCAGATTTAATTGAATGTTTCAGCGTGGTACCACATTACTACGCGATCCAAACCAGAAAAAACCCAGGATCTCGTCAACAAGTATGTGGAGAATGCGAAAGTATGAGCCCGACGAGGGCAAATCCCAGACCTACCCCAGACATAACATGCGTTATCCTCTAAAATATTGATCGAAACCAGGTTTAATGGACTGTTTCAGTGTGGTACCACATTACTACCGGATCCAAACCAGAAAAAACCCAGGATATCTTCACCAAGTATGTGAAGAATGCGAAAGTATGAGTCTAATGAGGGAAAATCCCATGCCTAACCAAGGCCCAACTTGCGTTATCCTCTAAAATATTCATCGAAACCAGGTTTAAAAGACTGTTTCAGTGTGGTACCACATGACTACGTGATCCAATCCAGAAAGAGCCCAGGATCTGGCCATCATGTGTGAGAAATATGCGAAAGTATGAGCCTGCTGAGGGCAAATCCTAGACCTAACCAAGACCTAACATGCGTTATCCTCTAAAATACTTATCAAGACCAGATTTAATTGAATGTTTCAGTGTGGTACCACATTACTACGAGATCCAAACCTGAAAAAACCCAGGATCCGTTCAACAAGTATGTGAAGAATGCGAAAGTATGTGTCTGAGGGAAGATCCCAGGCCTAACCTAGACCTAACTTGCGTTATCCTCTAAAATATTGATCGAAACCAGGTTCAATGGACTGTTCCAGTTTGGTACCACACTTCTACGTGATGCAATCCAGAGAAAGCCCAGGATCTGGCCATCAAGTATGAGAAATATGCGAAAGTATGAGCCTGCTGAAGGCAAATCCCAGACCTAACCCAGACCTAACATGCCTTATCCTCTAAAATATTGATCGAAACCAGGTTTAATGGACTGTTTTAGAGTGGTACCACATTATTACGTGATCCAAACCAGAAAAATACCCAGGATCTGTTTAACAGGTATGTGTAGAACGCGAAAATATGTGTCTGATGACGGCAAATCCCCGGCCTAAACTAGACATAACATGCGTTATCCTCTAAAATATTGATCGAAACCAGGTTCAATGGACTGTTCCAGTTTGGTACCACACTTCTACGTGATGCAATCCAGAGAAAGCCCAGGATCTGGCCATCAAGTATGAGAAATATGCGAAAGTATGAGCCTGCTGAGGGCAAATCCCAGACCTAACCCAGACCTAACATGCCTTATCCTCTAAAATATTGATCGAAACCAGGTTTAATGGACTGTTTTAGAGTGGTACCACATTATTACGTGATCCAAACCAGAAAAATACCCAGGATCTGTTTAACAGGTATGTGTAGAACGCGAAAATATGTGTCTGATGACGGCAAATCCCCGGCCTAAACTAGACATAACATGCGTTATCCTCTAAAATATTGATCGAAACCAGGTTTAATGGACTGTTTCAGGGTGGTACCACATTATTACGTGATCCAAACCAGAAATAGCCAGGGATCTGTTCAACAAGTATGTGAAAAATGCGAAAATATGACCCTGATGAGGGCAAATCCCAGTCCTATCCCAGACCTAACATGCGTTATCCTCAAATATATTGACCGAATCCAGGTTTAATCGACTGTTTCGGTGTGGTACCACATTACTACCTGATCCAAACCAGAAAAATACCCAGGATCTGTTTAACAGGTATGTGTAGAACGCGAAAATATGTGTCTGATGACGGCAAATCCCCGGCCTAAACTAGACATAACACGCGCTATCCTCTAAAATATTGATCGAAACCAGGTTTAATGGACTGTTTCAGGGTGGTACCACATTACTACGTGATCCAAATCAGAAAAAACCCAGGATCTGTTCATCAAGTATGTGAAGAATGCGAAAGTATGTGTCTGATGAGGGAAAATCCCAGGCCTAACCTAGACCTAACTTGCGATATCCTCTAAAATATTGATCGAAACCAGGTTTAAAGGACTGTTTCAGTGTGGTACCACATTACTACGTGATCCAATCCAGAAAAAGCCCAGGATCTGGCCATCAAGTATGAGAAGTATGCGAAAGTATGAGCCTGCTGAGGACAAATCCTAGACCTAACCCAGACCTAACATGCGTTATCCTCTAAAATATTTATCAAGACCAGATTTAATTGAATGTTTCTGTGTGGTACCACATCACTGCGTGATCCAAGCCAGAAAAAACCCAGGATCTGTTCAACAAGTATGTGAAGAATGCGAAAGTATGTGTCTGATGAGGGAAAATCCCAGGCCTAACCTAGACCTAACTTGCGATATCCTCTAAAATATTGATCGAAACCAGGTTTAAAGGACTGTTTCAGTGTGGTGCCACATTACTACGTGATCCAATCCAGAAAAAGCCCACGATCTGGCCATCAAGTATGAGAAGTATGCGAAAGTATGAGCCTGCTGAGGACAAATCCTAGACCTAACCCAGACCTAACATGCGTTATCCTCTAAAATATTCATCAAGACCAGATTTAATTGAATGTTTCAGTGTGGTACCACATTACTACGCGATCCAAACCAGAAAAAACCCAGGATCTCGTCAACAAGGATGTGGAGAATGCGAAAGTATGAGCCTGACGAGGGCAAGTCCCAGACCTATCCCAGACATAACATGCGTTATCCTCTAAAATATTGATCGAAACCAGGTTTAATGGACTGTTTCATTGTGGTACCACATTACTACGTGATCCAAATCAGAAAAAACCCAGGATCTGTTCATAAAGTATGTGAAGAATGCGAAAGTATGTGTCTGATGAGGGAAAATCCCAGGCCTAACCTAGACCTAACTTGCGATATCCTCTAAAATATTGACCGAAACCAGGTTTAAAGGACTGTTTCAGTGTGGTGCCACATTACTACGTGATCCAATCCAGAAAAAGCCCACGACCTGGCCATCAAGTATGAGAAGTATGCGAAAGTATGAGCCTGCTGAGGACAAATCCTAGACCTAACCCAGACCTAACATGCGTTATCCTCTAAAATATTTATCAAGACCAGATTTAATTGAATGTTTCAGTGTGGTACCACATTACCACGCGATCCAAACTAGAAAAAACCCAGGATCTCGTCAACAAGTATGTGGAGAATGCGAAAGTATGAGCCTGACGAGGGCAAATCCCAGACCTATCCCAGACATAACATGCGTTATCCTCTAAAATATTGATCGAAACCAGGTTTAATGGACTGTTTCAGAGTGGTACCACATTATTACGTGATCCAAACCAGAAATAGCCAGGGATCTGTTCCGCAAGTATGTGAAAAATGCGAATATATGACCCTGATGAGGGCAAATACCAGTCCTATCCCAGACCTAACATGCGTCATCCTCAAATATATTGACCGAAACCAGGTTTAATCGACTGTTTCGGTGTGGTACCACATTACTACCTGATCCAAACCAGAAAAATACCCAGGATCTGTTTAACAGGTATGTGTAGAACGCGAAAATATGTGTCTGATGACGGCAAATCCCCGGCCTAAACTAGACATAACATGCGTTATCCTCTAAAATATTGATCGAAACCAGGTTTAATGGACTGTTTCATTGTGGTACCACATTACTACGTGATCCAAATCAGAAAAAACCCAGGATCTGTTCATCAAGTATGTGAAGAATGCGAAAGTATGTGTCTGATGAGGGAAAATCCCAGGCCTAACCTAGACCTAACTTGCGATATCCTCTAAAATATTGATCGAAACAAGGTTTAAAGGACTGTTTCAGTGTGGTACCACATTACTACGTGATGCAATCCAGAGAAAGCCCAGGATCTGGCCATCAAGTATGAGAAGTATGCGAAAGTATGAGCCTGCTGAGGATAAATCCTAGACCTGACCCAGACCTAACATGCGTTATCCTCTAAAATATTTATCAAGACCAGATTTAATTGAATGTTTCAGTGTGGTACCACATTACTACGCGATCCAAACCAGAAAAAACCCAGGATCTCATCAACAAGCATGTGGAGAATGCGAAAGTATGAGCCTGACGAGGGCAAATCCCAGACCTATCCCAGACATAACATGCGTTATCCTCTAAAATATTGATCGAAACCAGGTTTAATGGACTGTTTCAGTGTGGTACCACATTACTACGTGATCCAAACTAGAAAAAACCCAGGATCTGTTCAACAAGTATGTGAAGAATGCGAAAGTATGTGTCTGACGAGGGCAAATCCCAGACCTATCCGAGACATAACATGCGTTACCCTCTAAAATATTGATCGAAACCAGGTTTAATGGACTGTTTCAGTGTGGTACCACATTACTGCGTGATCCAAATCAGAAAAAACCCAGGATCTGTTCAACAAGTATGAGAAGTATGCGAAAGTATGAGCCTGCTGAGGACAAATCCTAGACCTAACCCAGACCTAACATGCGTTATCCTCTAAAATATTTATCAAGACCAGATTTAATTGAATGTTTCAGCGTGGTACCACATTACTACGCGATCCAAACCAGAAAAAACCCAGGATCTCGTCAACAAGTATGTGGAGAATGCGAAAGTATGAGCCCGACGAGGGCAAATCCCAGACCTATCACAGACATAACATGCGTTATCCTCTAAAATATTGATCGAAACCAGGTTTAATTGACTGTTTCAGTGTGGTACCACATTACTACCTGATCCAAACCAGAAAAAACCCAGGATCTCTTCACCAAGTATGTGAAGAATGCCAAAGTATGAGTCTAATGAGGGAAAATCCCATGCCTAACCTAGGCCTAACTTGTGTTATCCTCTAAAATATTGATCGAAACCAGGTTTAATTTACTGTTTCAGTGTGGTACCACATTACTACCTGATCCAAACCAGAAATAGCCAGGGATCTGTGCAACAAGTATGAGAAATATGCGAAAGTACGAGCCCGATGAGAGCTAATCCTAGACCTAACCTAGACCTAACATGAATTATTCTCTAAAATATTGATCGAAACCAGGTTTAAAGGACTGTTTCAGTGTGGTGCCACATTACTACGTGATCCAATCCAGAAAAAGCCCACGATCTGGCCATCAAGTATGAGAAGTATGCGAAAGTATGAGCCTGCTGAGGACAAATCCTAGACCTAACCCAGACCTAACATGCGTTATCCTCTAAAATATTCATCAAGACCAGATTTAATTGAATGTTTCAGTGTGGTACCACATTACTACGCGATCCAAACCAGAAAAAACCCAGGATCTCGTCAACAAGGATGTGGAGAATGCGAAAGTATGAGCCTGACGAGGGCAAGTCCCAGACCTATCCCAGACATAACATGCGTTATCCTCTAAAATATTGATCGAAACCAGGTTTAATGGACTGTTTCATTGTGGTACCACATTACTACGTGATCCAAATCAGAAAAAACCCAGGATCTGTTCATAAAGTATGTGAAGAATGCGAAAGTATGTGTCTGATGAGGGAAAATCCCAGGCCTAACCTAGACCTAACTTGCGATATCCTCTAAAATATTGACCGAAACCAGGTTTAAAGGACTGTTTCAGTGTGGTGCCACATTACTACGTGATCCAATCCAGAAAAAGCCCACGACCTGGCCATCAAGTATGAGAAATATGCGAAAGTATGAGCCTGCTGAGGGAAAATCCCAGGCCTACCCTTGACCTAACTTGCGTTATCCTCTAAAATATTGATCGAAACCAGGTTTAATGGACTGTTTCAGTGGTGTACCACATTACTACGTGATCCATACCAGAAAAACCCAGGATCTGTTCAACAAGTATGTGAAAAATGCGAAAGAATGAGCCTGCTGAGGGCAAATCCTAGACCTAACCCAGACATAACATGCGTTATCCTCAAAACTATTGATCGAAACCAGATTTAATTGAATGTTTCAGTGTGGTACCACACTACTACGCGATCCAAACCAGAGAAAACCCAGGATGTCGTCAACAAGTATGTGGAGAATGCGAAAGTATGAGCCTGACGAGGGCAAATCCCAGACCTATCCCAGACCTAACTTGCGTATCCTCTAAAATATTGATCGAAACCAGGTTTAATTTACTGTTTCAGTGTGGTACCACATTACTACGTGATGCAATCCAGAGAAAGCCCAGGATCTGGCCATCAAGTATGAGAAATATGCGAAAGTATGAGCCTGCTGAGGGAAAATCCCAGGCCTAACCTTGACCTAACTTGCGTTATCCTCTAAAATATTGATCGAAACCAGGTTTAATGGACTGTTTCAGTGGTGTACCACATTACTACGTGATGCAATCCAGGGAAAGCCCAGGATCTGGCCATCAAGTATGAGAAATATGCGAAAGTATGAGCCTGCTGAGGGCAAATCCCGGACCTATCCCAGACCTAACTTGCGTTATACTCTAAAATATTGATCGAAACCAGGATTAATTTACTGTTTCAGTGTGGCACCACATTACTACGTGATCCAATCCAGAAAAAGCCCAGGATCAGTTTAACAAGTATGTGGAGAATGCGAAAGTATGTGTCTGATGAGGGCAAATCCCAGGCCCAACCTAGATATAACATGCGTTATCCTCTAAAATATTGATCGAAACCAGGTTTAATTGAATGTTTCAGTGTGGTACCACACTACTGCGCGATCCAAATCAGGAAAAGCCCAGGATCTGTTTAACAAGTATGTGGAGAATGCGAAAGTATGTGTCTGATGAGGGCAAATCCCAGGCCCAACCTAGATATAACATGCGTTATCCTCTAAAATATTGATCGAAACCAGGTTTAATTTACTGTTTCAGTGTGGTACCGCATTACTACGTGATCCAAACCAGAAAAAACCCAGGATCCGTTCAACAAGTATGTGGAGAATGCGAAAGTATGTGTCTGATGAGGGGAAATCCCAGGGCTAACCAAGACCTAACATGGTTTATCCTCTAAAATATTGATCGAAACCAGGATTAATTTACTGTTTCAGTGTGGTACCACATTACTACGTGATCCAAACCAGAAAAACCCCAGGATCCGTTCAACAAGTATGTGGAGAATGCGAAAGTATGTGTCTGATGAGGGGAAATCCCAGGCCTAACCAAGACCTAACATGCTTTATCCTCAAAAATATTGATCGAAACCTGGTTTAATAGACTGTTTCAGTGTGGTACCACATTACCACCTGATCCAAACCAGAAAAATACCCAGGATGTGTTTAACAGTTATGTGTAGAACGCGAAAATATGTGTCTGATGAGGGCAAATCCCAAGCCCAACCTAGACATAACATGCGTTATCCTCTAAAATATTGATCGAAACCAGGTTTAATTGACTGTTTCAGTGTAGTTCCACATTACTACGTAATCCAAATCAGAAATAGCCAGGGATCTGTTCAACAAGTATGTGAAAAATGCGAAAATATGACCCTGAAGAGGGCAAATCCCACGCCCAACCGAGACATAACATGCGTTATCCTCTAAAATATTGATCGAAACCAGGTTTAATTGACTGTTTCAGTGTGGTACCACATTACTACGTGATCCAAACCAGAAATAGCCAGGGATCTGTTCAACAAGTATGAGAAATATGCGAAAGTACGAGCCTGATGAGAGCAAATCCCAGACCTAACCTAGACCTAACATGAATTATTCTCTAAAATATTCATCGAAACCAGGTTTAATGGACTTTTTCGGTGTGGTACCACATTACTACGTGATCCAAACCAGAAAGAACCCAGGATCCGTTCAACAAGTATGTGAAGAATGCGAAAGTATGTGTCTGAGGGAAAATCCCAGGCCTAACCTAGACCTAACTTGCGTTATCCTCTAAAATATTGATCGAAACCAGGTTTAATGGACTGTTTCAGTGTGGTACCACATTACTACGGGATCCATACCAGAAAAAGCCCAGAATCTGGCCATCAAGCATGAGAAATATGCGAAAGTACGAGACTGATGAGAGCAAATCCCAGACCTGACCTAGATCTAACATGAGTCATTCTCTAAAATATTCATCGAATCCAGGTTTAATGGACTTTTTCAGTGTGGTACCACATTACTACGTGTTCCAAACCAGAAAAAACCCAGGATCCGTTCAACAAGTATGTGAAGAATGCGAAAGTATGTGTCTGATGAGGGAAAATCCCAGGCCTAACCTTGACCTAACTTGCGTTATCCTCTAAAATATTGATCGAAACCAGGTTTAATGGACTGTTTCAGTGGGGTACCACATTCCTACGTGATCCTTACCAGAAAAACCCAGGATCTGTTCAACAAGTATGTGAAAAATGCGAAAGTATGAG
Organism: Colletes latitarsis; assembly: GCF_051014445.1. Classification (NCBI taxonomy): domain Eukaryota; kingdom Metazoa; phylum Arthropoda; class Insecta; order Hymenoptera; family Colletidae; genus Colletes; species Colletes latitarsis. Next base: position 9,086,524 of record NC_135134.1, on the reverse strand, counting down.
CCTGCTGAGGGCAAATCCTAGACCTAACACAGACCTAACATGCGTTATCCTCAAAAATATCGATCGAAACCAGATTTAATTGAATGTTTCAGTGTGGTACCACACTACTACGCGATCCAAACCAGAAAAAACCCAGGATCTCGTCAACCAGTATGTGGAGAATGCGAAAGAATGAGCCAGATGAGGGCAAATCCTAGACCTAACCCAGACCTAACATGCGTTACCCTCAAAAATATTGACCGAGACTAGGTTTCATGTACTGTTCCAGTGTGGTACCACAATTACTACGTGATCCAATCCAGAAAAATCCAAGGATCTGGCCAACAAGTATGAGAAATATGCGAAAGTATGAGTCTGATGAGGGCAAATCCCAGGCCAAACCTAGACCTAACCTGCGTTATCCTATAAAATATTGATCAAGACCGGGATTAATCGACTGTTTCAGTGTGGTACCACTTTACTACGTGATCCAAACCAGAAAAAGCCAGGGTTCTGTTCAACAAGTATGTGAAAAATGCGAAAGTATGACCCTGATGAGGGCAAATCCCAGACCTATCCCAGACCTAACATGCGATATCGTCTAAAATATTCATCGAAACCTGGTTTAATCGACTATTTCAGAGTGGTACCACATTACTACGTGATCCAAACCAGAAAAAGCCCAGGATCTGGCCAACAAGTATGCGAAACATGCGAAAGAATGAGCCAGATGAGGGCAAATCTTAGACCTAACCCTGACCTAACATGCGTTACCCTCAAAAATATTGATCGAAACCAGGTTTAATCGACTGTTTCAGTGTGATACCACATTACTACGTGATCCAGACCAGTGAAAGCCCAGGATCTGGCCAACAAGTATGTGTGAAATGCGAAGGTATGAGCCTGATGAGGGCAGATCCCACACCTATCCCAGACCTAACTTGCGTTATCCTATAAAATATTGATCGAGACCGGGATTAATCGAATGTTTCAGTGTGGTACCACTTTACTACGTGATCCGAACCAGAAAAAGCCAGGGTTCTGTTCAACAAGTATGTGAAAAATGCGAAAGTATGACCCTGATGAGGGCAAATCCCAGACCTATCCCAGACCTAACATGCGATATCGTCTAAAATATTGATCGAAACCTGGTTTAATCGACTATTTCTGAGTGGTATCACATTACTACGTGATCCAAACCTGAAAAAGCCCAGGATCTGGCCAACAAGTATGAGAAATATGCGAAAGTATGAGACTCACGAGGGCAAATCCCAGGCCTAACCTAGACCTAACATGGTGTATCCTCTAAAATATTGGTCGTATACAGGTTCAATTAACTGTTTCTCTGTGGTACCACATTACTACGTGATCCAATCCAGAAAAATCCAAGGATCTGCCCAACAAGTATGAGAAATATGCGAAAGTATGAGTCTGATGAGGGCAAATCCTAGACCTAACCCAGACCTAACATGCGATATCATCTAAAATATTGATCGAAACCAGGTTTAATCGACTGTTTCAGTGTGGTACCAGATTGCTACGTAATGCAGACCAGTGAAAGCCCAGGATCTGGCCAACGAGTATGCGAAAAATGCGAAAGTATGACCCTGATGATGGCAAATCCCAGAACTATCCCAGACCTAACATGCGATATCATCTAAAATATTGATCGAAACCAGGTTTCGTGGACTGTTTCAGTGTGGTACCACATTACTACGTGATCCAAACCAGAAAAAGCCAGGGTTCTGTTCAACAAGTATGTGAAAAATGCGAAAGTATGACCCTGATGAGTGCAAATCCTAGACCTAACCCAGACCTAACATGCGTTACCCTCAAAAATATTGATCGAATCCAGGTTTAATCGACTGTTTCAGTGTGGTACCACATTACTACGTGATCCAGACCAGTGAAAGCCCAGGATCTGGCCAACAAGTATGTGTGAAATGCGAAGGTATGTGCCTGATGAGGGCAGATCCCACACCTAGCCCAGACCTAACTTGCGTTATCCTATAAAATATTGATCGAGACCGGGATTAATCGACTGTTTCAGTGTGGTACCACTTTACTACGTGATCCAAACCAGAAAAAGCCAGGGTTCTGTTCAACCAGTATGTGAAAAATGCGAAAGTATGACACTGATGAGGACAAATCCCAGACCTATCCCAGACCTAACATGCGATATCGTCTAAAATATTGATCGAAACCATGTTTAATCGACTGATTCAGTGTGGTACCTGATTGCAACGTGATCCAGACCAGTGAAAGCCCAGGAGCTGGCCAACGAGTATGCGAAAAATGCAAAAGTATGACCCTGATGATGGCAAATCCCAGAACTATCCCAGACCTAACATGCGATATCGTCTAAAATATTGATCGCAACCTGGTTGAATCGACTGTTTCAGTGTGGTACCACATTACTACGTGATCCAGACCAGTGAAAGCCCAGGATCTGGCCAACAAGTATGTGAGAAATGCGAAGGTATGAGCCTGATGAGGGCAGATCCCACACCTATCCCCGACCTAAATTGCGTTATCCTGTAAAATATTGATCGAGACCGGGATTAATCGACTATTTCAGTGTGCTACCACATTACTACGTGATCCAATCCAGAAAAATCCAAGGATCTGGCCAACAAGTATGAGAAATATACGAAAGTATGAGTCTGATGAGGGCAAATACTAGACCTAACCCAGACCTAACATGCGTTATCGTCTAAAATATTGATCGAAACCAGGTTTAATCGACTGTTTCAGAGTGGTACCACATTACTACGTGATCCAAACCAGAAAAAACCCAGGATCTGTTCAACAGGTATGAGAAATATGCGAAAGTTTGAGTCTGATGAGGGCAAATCCCAGGCCTAACCTAGACCTAACATGCGATATCGTCTAAAATATTGATCGAAACCTGGTTTAATCGACTGTTTCAGAGTGGTACCACATTACTACGTGATCCAAACCAGAAAAAGCCCAGGATCTGGCTAACAAGTATGAGAAATATGCGAAAGTATGAGCCAGATGAGGGCAAATCCCAAGCCTAACCTAGACCTAACATGGTGTATCCTCTAAAACATTGGTCGTATTCAGGTTTAATTAACTGTTTCTCTGTGGTACCACAGTACTACGTGATCCAATCCAGAAAAATCCAAGGATCTGCCCAACAAGTATGAGAAATATGCGAAAGCATGACCCTGATGAGGGCAAATCCCAGACCTATCCCAGACCTAACATGCGATATCAGCTAAAATATTGATCGAGACCATGTTTAATCGACTGTTTCAGTGTGGTACCAGACTGCTGCGTGATCCAGACCAGTGAAAGCCCAGGATCTGGCCAACGAGTATGCGAAAAATGCGAAAGTATGACCCTCATGATGGCAAATCCCAGAACTATCCCAGATCTAACATGCGATATCGTCTAAAATATTGATCGAGACCAGGTTTTATCGACTGTTTCAGTGTGGTACCACATTACTACGTGATCCAAACCAGAAACAGCCCAGGATCTGGCCAACGAGTATGCGAAAAAGGCGAAAGAATGAGCCAGATGAGGGCAAATCCTAGACCTAACCCAGACATAACATGCGTTACCCTCAAAAATATTGATCGAAACCAGGTTTAATCGACTGTTTCAGTGTGGTACCACATTACTACGTGATCCAGACCAGTGAAAGCCCAGGATCTGGCCAACAAGTATGTGAGAAATGCGAAGGTATGAGCCTGATGAGTGCAGATCCCACACCTATCCCAGACCTAACTTTCGATATCCTATAAAATATTGATCGAGACCGGGATTAATCGACTGTTTCAGTGTGTTACCACTTTACTACGTGATCCAAACCAGAAAAAGCCAGGGTTCTGTTCAACAAGTATGAGAAATATGCGAAAGTATGAGACTCATGAGGGCAAATCCCAGGCCTAACCTAGACCTAACATGGTGTATCCTCTAAAATATTGGTCGTATCCAGGTTTAATTAACTGTTTCTCTGTGGTACCACATTACTACGTGATCCAATCCAGAAAAATCCAAGGATCTGCCCAACAAGTATGAGGAATATGCGAAATTATGACCCTGATGAGGGCAAATCCCAAACCTATCCCAGACCTAACATGCGATATCATCTAAAATATTGATCGAAACCAGGTTTAATCGACTGTTTCAGTGTGGTACCAGATTGCTACGTGATCCAGACCAGTGAAAGCTCAGGATCTGGCCAACGAGAATGCGAAAAATGCGAAAGTATGACCCTGATGATGGCAAATCCCAGAACTATCCCAGACCTAACATGCGATATCGTCTAAAATATTGATCGAAACCAGGTTTAATCGACAGTTTCAGTGTGGTACCACATTACTACGTGATCCAAACCAGTAAAAGCCCAGGATCTGGCCAACGAGTATGCGAAAAATGCGAAAGAATGAGCCAGATGAGGGCAAATCCTAGACCTAACCCAGACCTAAGATGCGTTACCCTCAAAAATATTGACCGAGACTAGGTTTCGTGGACTGTTTCGGTGTGGTACCACACTGTGACGTGATCCAATCCAGAAAAATCCAAGGATCTGGCCAACAAGTATGAGAAATATGCGAAAGTATGAGTCTGATGAGGGCAAATACTAGACCTAACCCAGACCTAATATGCGTCATCATCTAAAATATTGATCGAAACCAGGTTTAATCGACTGTGTGAGTGTGGTACCACATTACTACGTGATCCATACCAGAAAAAACCCAGGATCTGTCCAACAAGTATGAGAGATATGCGACAGTTTGAGTCTGATGAGGACAAATCCCAGGCCTAACCTAGACCTAACATGCGTTATCCTCTAAAATATTGATCGAAACCAGGTTTCATGGACGGTTTCAGTGTGGTACCACATTACCACGTGATTCAAGCCAGAGAAAACCCAGGATCTCGCCAACAAGTATGTGAAGAATGCGAAAGTATGGGTCTGATGAAGGCAAATCCTGGACCTAACCCAGACCTAACATGCGTTATCATCAAAAATATTGATCGAAACCAGTTTTAATCGGCTGTTTCAGAGTGGTACTACATTACTACGTGATCCAATCCAGTAAAATCCAAGGATCTGCCCAACAAGTATGAGAAATATGCGAAAGTATGAGACTCATGAGGGCAAATCCCAGGCCTAACCTAGACCTAACATGGTGTACCCTCTAAAATATTGGTCGTATCCAGGTTTAGTTAACTGTTTCTTTGTGGAACCACATTACTACGTGATCCAATCCAGAAAAATCCAAGGATCTGCCCAACAAGTATGAGGAATATGCGAAATTATGACCCTGATGAGGGCAAATCCCAAACCTATCCCACACCTAACATGCGATATCATCTAAAATATTGATCGAAACCTGGTTTGATCGACTGTTTCAGTGTGGTACCAGATTGCTACGTGATCCAGACCAGTGAAAGCTCAGGATCTGGCCAACGAGAATGCGAAAAATGCGAAAGTATGACCCTGATGATGGCAAATCCCAGAACTATCCCAGACCTAACATGCGATATCGTCTAAAATATTGATCGAAACCAGGTTTAATCGACTGTTTCAGTGTGGTACCACATTACTACGTGATCCAAACCAGTAAAAGCCCAGGATCTGGCCAACAAGTATGCGAAAAATGCGAATGTATGACCCTGATGAGGGCAAATCCCAAACCTATCCCAGACCTAACATGCGATATCATCTAAAATATTCATCGAAACCAGGTTTAATCGACTGTTTCAGTGTGGTACCACATTACTACGTGATCCAATCCAGAAAAATCCAAGGATCTGCCCAACAAGTATGAGAAATATACGAAAGTATGACCCTGATGAGGGCAAATCCCAGACCTATCACAGACCTAAAATGTGATATCATCTAAAATATTGATCGAAACCAGGTTTAATCGACTGTTTCAGTGTGGTACCAGATTGCTACGTGATGCAGACCAGTGAAAGCCCAGGATCTGGCCAACGAGTATGCGAAAAATGCGAAAGTATGACCCTGATCATGACAAATCCCAGAACTATCCCAGACCTAACATGCGATATCGTCTAAAATATTGATCGAAACCAGGTTTCGTGGACAGTTTCAGTGTGGTACCACATTACTACGTGATCCAAACCAGACAAAGCCCAGGATCTGGCCAACGAGTATGCGCAAAACGCGAAAGTACGAGACTGATGAGAGCAAATCCCAGACCTAACCTAGATCTAACATGAGTTATTCTCTAAAATATTCATCGAATCCAGGTTTAATGGACTTTTTCTGTGTGGTACCACATTACTACGTGTTCCAAACCAGAAAAAACCCAGGATCCGTTCAACAAATATGTGAAGAATGCGAAAGTATGTGTCTGATGAGGGATAATCCCAGGCCTATTCTAGACCTAACTTGCGTTATCCTCTAAAATATTGATCGAAACCAGGTTTAATGGACTGTTTCAGTGTGGTACCACATTACTACGTGATCCAAACCAGTGAAAGCCCAGGATCTGGCCAACGAGTATGCGAAAAATGCAAAAGTATGACCCTGATGTTGGCAAATCCCAGAACTATCCCAGACCTAACATGCGATATCGTCTAAAATATTGATCGAGTCCAGGGATAATTGACTGTTTCAGTGTGGCACCACATTACTACATGATCCAAACCTGAAATAAGCCAGGATCTGTTCAACAAGTATGTGAAGAATGCGAAAGCATGGGTCTGATGGGGGCAAATCCAAGGCCTATTCTAGACCTAACTTGCGTTATCCTCTAAAATATTGATCGAAACCAGGTTTAATGGACTGTTTCAGTGTGGTGCCACATTACTACGTGATCCAAACCAGAAAAACCCCAGGATCTGGCCAACGAGTATGCGAAAAATGCGAAAGAATGAGCCAGATGAGGGCAAATCCTAGACCTAACCCAGACCAAACTTGCGTTATCCTATAAAATATTGATCGAGACCGGGATTAATCGACTGTTTCAGTGTGGTACCACTTTACTACGTGATCCAAACCAGAAAAAGCCAGGGTTCTGTTCAACAAGTATGTGAAAAATGCGAAAGTATGACCCTGATGTGGGCAAATCCCAGACCTATCCCAGACCTAACATGCGATATCGTCTAAAATATTGATCGAAACCAGGTTTAATCGACAGTTTCAGTGTGGTACCACATTACTACGTGATCCAAACCAGTAAAAGCCCAGGATCTGGCCAACGAGTATGCGAAAAATGCGAAAGAATGAGCCAGATGAGGGCAAATCCTAGACCTAACCCAGACCTAAGATGCGTTACCCTCAAAAATATTGACCGAGACTAGGTTTCGTGGACTGTTTCGGTGTGGTACCACATTGTGACGTGATCCAATCCAGAAAAATCCAAGGATCTGGCCAACAAGTATGAGAAATATGCGAAAGTATGAGTCTGATGAGGGCAAATACTAGACCTAACCCAGACCTAATATGCGTCATCATCTAAAATATTGATCGAAACCAGGTTTAATCGACTGTGTGAGTGTGGTACCACATTACTACGTGATCCATACCAGAAAAAACCCAGGATCTGTCCAACAAGTATGAGAGATATGCGAAAGTTTGAGTCTGATGAGGACAAATCCCAGGCCTAACCTAGACCTAACATGCGTTATCCTCTAAAATATTGATCGAAACCAGGTTTCATGGACGGTTTCAGTGTGGTACCACATTTCCACGTGATTCAAGCCAGAGAAAACCCAGGATCTCGCCAACAAGTATGTGAAGAATGCGAAAGTATGGGTCTGATGAAGGCAAATCCTGGACCTAACCCAGACCTAACATGCGTTATCATCAAAAATATTGATCGAAACCAGTTTTAATCGGCTGTTTCAGAGTGGTACTACATTACTACGTGATCCAATCCAGTAAAATCCAAGGATCTGCCCAACAAGTATGAGAAATATGCGAAAGTATGAGACTCATGAGGGCAAATCCCAGGCCTAACCTAGACCTAACATGGTGTACCCTCTAAAATATTGGTCGTATCCAGGTTTAGTTAACTGTTTCTTTGTGGAACCACATTACTACGTGATCCAATCCAGAAAAATCCAAGGATCTGCCCAACAAGTATGAGGAATATGCGAAATTATGATCCTGATGAGGGCAAATCCCAAACCTATCCCACACCTAACATGCGATATCATCTAAAATATTGATCGAAACCTGGTTTGATCGACTGTTTCAGTGTGGTACCAGATTGCTACGTGATCCAGACCAGTGAAAGCTCAGGATCTGGCCAACGAGAATGCGAAAAATGCGAAAGTATGACCCTGATGATGGCAAATCCCAGAACTATCCCAGACCTAACATGCGATATCGTCTAAAATATTGATCGAAACCAGGTTTAATCGACTGTTTCAGTGTGGTACCACATTACTACGTGATCCAAACCAGTAAAAGCCCAGGATCTGGCCAACAAGTATGCGAAAAATGCGAATGTATGACCCTGATGAGGGCAAATCCCAAACCTATCCCAGACCTAACATGCGATATCATCTAAAATATTCATCGAAACCAGGTTTAATCGACTGTTTCAGTGTGGTACCACATTACTACGTGATCCAATCCAGAAAAATCCAAGGATCTGCCCAACAAGTATGAGAAATATACGAAAGTATGACCCTGATGAGGGCAAATCCCAGACCTATCACAGACCTAAAATGTGATATCATCTAAAATATTGATCGAAACCAGGTTTAATCGACTGTTTCAGTGTGGTACCAGATTGCTACGTGATGCAGACCAGTGAAAGCCCAGGATCTGGCCAACGAGTATGCGAAAAATGCGAAAGTATGACCCTGATCATGACAAATCCCAGAACTATCCCAGACCTAACATGCGATATCGTCTAAAATATTGATCGAAACCAGGTTTCGTGGACAGTTTCAGTGTGGTACCACATTACTACGTGATCCAAACCAGACAAAGCCCAGGATCTGGCCAACGAGTATGCGCAAAACGCGAAAGTACGAGACTGATGAGAGCAAATCCGAGACCTAACCTAGATCTAACATGAGTTATTCTCTAAAATATTCATCGAATCCAGGTTTAATGGACTTTTTCTGTGTGGTACCACATTACTACGTGTTCCAAACCAGAAAAAACCCAGGATCCGTTCAACAAGTATGTGAAGAATGCGAAAGTATGTGTCTGATGAGGGATAATCCCAGGCCTATTCTAGACCTAACTTGCGTTATCCTCTAAAATATTGATCGAAACCAGGTTTAATGGACTGTTTCAGTGTGGTACCACATTACTACGTGATCCAAACCAGTGAAAGCCCAGGATCTGGCCAACGAGTATGCGAAAAATGCAAAAGTATGACCCTGATGTTGGCAAATCCCAGAACTATCCCAGACCTAACATGCGATATCGTCTAAAATATTGATCGAGTCCAGGGATAATTGACTGTTTCAGTGTGGCACCACATTACTACATGATCCAAACCTGAAATAAGCCAGGATCTGTTCAACAAGTATGTGAAGAATGCGAAAGCATGGGTCTGATGGGGGCAAATCCAAGGCCTATTCTAGACCTAACTTGCGTTATCCTCTAAAATATTGATCGAAACCAGGTTTAATGGACTGTTTCAGTGTGGTGCCACATTACTACGTGATCCAAACCAGAAAAACCCCAGGATCTGGCCAACGAGTATGCGAAAAATGCGAAAGAATGAGCCAGATGAGGGCAAATCCTAGACCTAACCCAGACCAAACATGCGTTACCCTCAAAAATATTGATCGAAACCAGGTTTAATCGACTGCTTCAGTGTGGCACCACATTACTACGTGATCCAGACCAGTGAAAGCCCAGGATCTGGCCGACAAGTATGTGAGAAATGCGATGGTATGATCCTGATGAGGGCAGATCCCACACCTATCCCAGACCTAACTTGCGTTATCCTATAAAATATTGATCGAGACCGGGATTAATCGACTGTTTCAGTGTGGTACCACTTTACTACGTGATCCAAACCAGAAAAAGCCAGGGTTCTGTTCAACAAGTATGTGAAAAATGCGAAAGTATGACCCTGATGTGGGCAAATCCCAGACCTATCCCAGACCTAACATGCGATATCGTCTAAAATATTGATCGAAACCAGGTTTAATCGACTGTTTCAGAGTGGTACCACATTACTACGTGATCCAAACCAGAAAAAGCCCAGGATCTGGCCAACAAGTATGAGAAATATACGAAAGTATGAGACTCATGAGGGCAAATCCCAGGCCTAACCTAGACCTAACATGGTGTATCCTCTAAAATATTGGTCGTATCCAGGTTTAATTAACTGTTTCTCTGTGGTACCACATTACTACGTGATCCAATCCAGAAAAATCCAAGGATCTGCCCAACAAGTATGAGAAATATGCGATAGTATGACCCTGATGAGGGCAAATCCCAGTCCTATCACAGACCTAACATGCGATATCATCTAAAATATTGATCGAAACCAGGTTTAATCGACTGTTTCAGTGTGGTACCAGATTGCTACGTGATGCAGACCAGTGAAAGCCTAGGATCTGGCCAACGAGTATGCGAGAAATGCGAAAGTATGACCCTGATGATGGCAAATCCCAGAACTATCCCAGACCTAACATGCGATATCGTCTAAAATATTGATCGAAACCAGGTTTAATGGACTGTTTCAGTGTGGTACCACATTACTACGTGATCCAAACCAGAAAAAGCCAGGGATCTGTTCAACAAGTATGTGAAAAATGCGAAAATATGACCCTGATGAGGGGAAATCCCGGACCTATACCAGACCTAACTTGCGTTATCCTCTAAAATATTTATCGAAACCAGGTTTAATGGACTGTTTCAGTGTGGTACCACATTACTACGTGATCCAAACCAGAAAAAAACGCGGGATCTGTACAACTAGTATGTGAAGAATGCGAAAGTATGAGCCTGACGAGGGCAAATCCCAGACCTATCCCAGACATAACTTGCATTATCGTCTAAAATATTGATCGAAACCAGGTTTAATGGACTGTTTCAGTGTGGTATCACATTACTACGTGATCCAAACCAGAAAAAACCCAGGATATGTTCAACAAGTATGTGGAGAATGCGAAAGTATGTGTCTGATGAGGGCAAATCCCAGGCCTAACCTAGATATAACATGCGTTATCCTCTGAAATATTCATCGAAACCAGGTTTAATGGACTGTTTCAGTGTGGTAACACATTACTACGGGATCCAAACCAGAAAAGGCCAGAATCTGGCCATCAAGTATGAGAAATATGCGAAAGTACGAGCCTGATGAGAGCAAATCCCAGACCTAACCAAGACCTAACATGCGTTATTCTCTAAAATATTCATCGAAACCAGGTTTAATTTACTGTTTCAGTGTGGTACCACATTACTACGGGATCCAAACCAGAAAAAGGCCAGAATCTGGCCATGAAGTATTAGAAATATGCGAAAGTACGAGCCTGATGAGAGCAAATCCCAGACCTAACATAGACCTAACATGAGTTATTCTCTAAAATATTCATCGAAATCAGGTTGAGTGAACTTTTTCAGTGTGGTACCACATTACTACGTGATCCAAAACAGAAAAAACCCAGGATCCGTTCAACATGTATGTGAAGAATGCGAAAGTATGTGTCTCATGAGAGAAAATCCCAGGCCTGGCGTAGACCTAACATGCGTTACACTCAAAATTGACGATCGAAACCAGGTGTAAACGACTGTTTCAGTGTGGTACCACATTACTACGTGATCCAAACCAGAAAAAAACCCAGGATCTGGCCATCAACTATCAGAAATATACGAAAGTACGAGCCTGATGAGAGCAAATCCCAGACCTAACCAAGACCTAGCATGCGTTACCCTCTAAAATATTGATCGAAACCAGGTTTAATGGACGGTTTCAGTGTGGTACCACATTACTGCGTGATCCAATCCAGAAAAAGCCCAGGATCTAGCCATCAAGTATGAGAAATATGCGAAAGTGTGAGCCTGCTGAGGACAAATCCTACACCTAATCCAGACATAACATGAGTTAGCCTCTAAAATATTGATCGAAACCAGGTTTAATGGACTGTTTCATTGTGGTACCACATTACTACGCGATCCAAACCAGAAAAAACCCAGGATCTCGTCAACAAGTATGTGGAGAATGCGAAAGTATGAGCCTGACGGGGCAAATCCCAGACCTATCCCAGACATAACATGCGTTATCCTCTAAAATATTGATCGAAACCAGGTTTAATGGACTGTTTCAGAGTGGTACCACATTATTACGTGATCCAAACCAGAAATAGCCAGGGATCTGTTCCGCAAGTATGTGAAAAATGCGAATATATGACCCTGATGAGGGCAAATACCAGTCCTATCCCAGACCTAACATGCGTCATCCTCAAATATATTGACCGAAACCAGGTTTAATCGACTGTTTCGGTGTGGTACCACATTACTACCTGATCCAAACCAGAAAAATACCCAGGATCTGTTTAACAGGTATGTGTAGAACGCGAAAATATGTGTCTGATGACGGCAAATCCCCGGCCTAAACTAGACATAACATGCGTTATCCTCTAAAATATTGATCGAAACCAGGTTTAATGGACTGTTTCATTGTGGTACCACATTACTACGTGATCCAAATCAGAAAAAACCCAGGATCTGTTCATCAAGTATGTGAAGAATGCGAAAGTATGTGTCTGATGAGGGAAAATCCCAGGCCTAACCTAGACCTAACTTGCGATATCATCTAAAATATTGATCGAAACAAGGGTTAAAGGACTGTTTCAGTGTGGTACCACATTACTACGTGATCCAATCCAGAAAAAGCCCAGGATCTGGCCATCAAGTATGAGAAGTATGCGAAAGTATGAGCCTGCTGAGGACAAATCCTAGACCTAACCCAGACCTAACATGCGTTCTCCTCTAAAATATTTATCAAGACCAGATTTAATTGAATGTTTCAGTGTGGTACCACATTACTACGCGATCCAAACCAGAAAAAACCCAGGATCTCATCAACAAGTATGAGGAGAATGCGAAAGTATGAGCCTGACGAGGGCAAATCCCAGACCTATCCCAGACATAACATGCGTTATCCTCTAAAATATTGATCGAAACCAGGTTTAATGGACTGTTTCAGTGTGGTACCACATTACTACGTGATCCAAACTAGAAAAAACCCAGGATCTGTTCAACAAGTATGTGAAGAATGCGAAAGTATGTGTCTCACGAGGGCAAATCCCAGACCTATCCGAGACATAACATGCGTTACCCTCTAAAATATTGATCGAAACCAGGTTTAATGGACTGTTTCAGTGTGGTACCACATTACTGCGTGATCCAAACCAGAAAAAACCCAGGATCTGTTCAACAAGTATGTGAAGAATGCGAAAGTATGTGTCTGATGAGGGAAAATCCCAGGCCTAACCTAGACCTAACTTGCGATATCCTCTAAAATATTTATCAAGACCAGATTTAATTGAATGTTTCAGTGTGGTACCACATTACTACGCGATCCAAACCAGAAAAAACCCAGGATCTCGTCAACAAGTATGTGGAGAATGCGAAAGTATGAGCCTGACGAGGGCAAATCCCAGACCTATCCCAGACGTAACATGCGTTATCCTCTAAAATATTGATCGAAACCAGGTTTAATGGACTGTTTCAGAGTGGTACCACATTATTACGTGATCCAAACCAGAAATAGCCAGGGATCTGTTCCGCAAGTATGTGAAAAATGCGAATATATGACCCTGATGAGGGCAAATACCAGTCCTATCCCAGACCTAACATGCGTCATCCTCAAATATATTGACCGAAACCAGGTTTAATCGACTGTTTCGGTGTGGTACCACATTACTACCTGATCCAACCCAGACAAAATACCCAGGATCTGTTTAACAGGTATGTGTAGAACGCGAAAATATGTGTCTGATGACGGCAAATCCCCGGCCTAAACTAGACATAACATGCATTATCCTCTAAAATATTGATCGAAACCAGGTTTAATGGACTGTTTCATTGTGGTACCACATTACTACGTGATCCAAATCAGAAAAAACCCAGGATCTGTCCATCAAGTATGTGAAGAATGCGAAAGTATGTGTCTGATGAGGGAAAATCCCAGGCCTAACCTAGACCTAACTTGCGATATCCTCCAAAATATTGATCGAAACAAGGTTTAAAGGACTGTTTCAGTGTGGTACCACATTACTACGTGATCCAATCCAGAAAAAGCCCAGGATCTGGCCATCAAGTATGAGAAGTATGCGAAAGTATGAGCCTGCTGAGGACAAATCCTAGACCTGACCCAGACCTAACATGCGTTATCCTCTAAAATATTTATCAAGACCAGATTTAATTGAATGTTTCAGTGTGGTACCACATTACTACGCGATCCAAACCAGAAAAAACCCAGGATCTCATCAACAAGTATGTGGAGAATGCGAAAGTATGAGCCTGACGAGGGCAAATCCCAGACCTATCCCAGACATAACATGCGTTATCCTCTAAAATATTGATCGAAACCAGGTTTAATGGACTGTTTCAGTGTGGTACCACATTACTACGTGATCCAAACTAGAAAAAACCCAGGATCTGTTCAACAAGTATGTGAAGAATGCGAAAGTATGTGTCTGACGAGGGCAAATCCCAGACCTATCCGAGACATAACATGCGTTACCCTCTAAAATATTGATCGAAACCAGGTTTAATGGACTGTTTCAGTGTGGTACCACATTACTGCGTGATCCAAACCAGAAAAAACCCAGGATCTGTTCAACAAGTATGTGAAGAATGCGAAAGTATGTGTCTGATGAGGGAAAATCCCAGGCCTAACCTAGACCTAATTTGCGATATCCTCTAAAATATTGATCGAAACCAGGTTTAAATGACTGTTTCAGTGTGGTGCCACATTACTACGTGATCCAATCCAGAAAAAGCCCACGATCTGGCCATCAAGTATGAGAAGTATGCGAAAGTATGAGCCTGCTGAGGACAAATCCTAGACCTAACCTAGGCCTAACTTGCGTTATCCTCTAAAATATTGATCGAAACCAGGTTTAATTTACTGTTTCAGTGTGGTACCACATTACTACCTGATCCAAACCAGAAATAGCCAGGGATCTGTGCAACAAGTATGAGAAATATGCGAAAGTACGAGCCCGAGGAGAGCTAATCCTAGACCTAACCTAGACATAACATGAATTATTCTCTAAAATATTGATCGAAACCAGGTTTAATGGACTGTTTCAGTGTGGTACCACATTACTACGTGATCCAAACAAGAAAAAACCCAGGATCTGGCCAACAAGTATGTGGAGAATGCGAAAGTATGAGCTTGACGAAGGCAAATCCCGAAGCTATCCCAGACATAACTTGCGCTATCCTCTAAAATATTGATCGAAACCAGGTTTAATGGACTGTTTCAGTGTGGTACCACATTACTACGGGATCCAAACCAGAAAAAGCCCAGAATCTGGCCATCAAGTATGAGAAATATGCGAAAGTACGAGACTGATGAGAGCAAATCCCAGACCTGACTTAGATCTAACATGAGTCATTCTCTAAAATATTCATCGAATCCAGGTTTAATGGACTTTTTCAGTGTGGTACCACATTACTACGTGTTCCAAACCAGAAAAAACCCAGGATCTGTTCAACAAGTATGTGAAAAATGCGAAAATGTGACCCTGATGAGAGCAAATCCTAGACCTAACCCAGACCTAACTTGTGCTATCCTCTAAAATATTGATCGAAACCAGGTTTAATTTACTGTTTCATTGTGGTACCGCATTACTACGTGATCCAAACCAGAAAAAACCCAGGATCCGTTCAACAAGTATGTGGAGAATGCGAAAGTATGTGTCTGATGAGGGGAAATCCCAGGGCTAACCAAGACCTAACATGCGTTATCCTCTAAAATATTGATCGAAACCAGGTTTAATTGACTGTTTCAGTGTAGTACCACATTACTACGTAATCCAAATCAGAAATAGCCAGGGATCTGTTCAACAAGTATGTGAAAAATGCGAAAATATGACCCTGAAGAGGGCAAATCCCACGCCCAACCGAGACATAACATGCGTTATCCTCTAAAATATTGATCGAAACCAGGTTTAATTGACTGTTTCAGAGTGGTACCACATTACTACGTGATCCAAACCAGAAATAGCCAGGGATCTGTTCAACAAGTATGAGAAATATGCGAAAGTACGAGCCTGATGAGAGCAAATCCCAGACCTAACCTAGACCTAACATGAATTATTCTCTAAAATATTCATCGAAACCAGGTTTAATGGACTTTTTCGGTGTGGTACCACATTACTACGTGATCCAAACCAGAAAGAACCCAGGATCCGTTCAACAAGTATGTGAAGAATGCGAAAGTATGTGTCTGAGGGAAAATCCCAGGCCTAACCTAGACCTAACTTGCGTTATCCTCTAAAATATTGATCGAAACCAGGTTTAATGGACTGTTTCAGTGTGGTACCACATTACTACGGGATCCATACCAGAAAAAGCCCAGAATCTGGCCATCAAGCATGAGAAATATGCGAAAGTACGAGACTGATGAGAGCAAATCCCAGACCTGACCTAGATCTAACATGAGTCATTCTCTAAAATATTCATCGAATCCAGGTTTAATGGACTTTTTCAGTGTGGTACCACATTATTACGTGTTCCAAACCAGAAAAAACCCAGGATCTGGTCAACCAGTATGTGGAGAATGCGAAGGTATGAGCCTGACGAGGGCAAATCCCGAACCTATCGCAGACATAACTTGCGTTATCCTCTAAAATATTGATCGAAACCAGGTTTAATGGACTGTTTCAGTGTGGTACCACATTACTACGGGATCCATACCAGAAAAAGCCCAGAATCTGGCCATCAAGCATGAGAAATATGCGAAAGTACGAGACTGATGAGAGCAAATCCCAGACCTGACCTAGATCTAACATGAGTCATTCTCTAAAATATTCATCGAATCCAGGTTTAATGGACTTTTTCAGTGTGGTACCACATTACTACGTGTTCCAAACCAGAAAAAACCCAGGATCCGTTCAACAAGTATGTGAAGAATGCGAAACTATGTGTCTGATGAGGGAAAATCCCAGGCCTAACCTTGACCTAACTTGCGTTATCCTCTAAAATATTGATCGAAACCAGGTTTAATGGACTGTTTCAGTGGGGTACCACATTCCTACGTGATCCTTACCAGAAAAACCCAGGATCTGTTCAACGAGTATGTGAAAAATGCGAAAGTATGAGCCTGCTGAGGGCAAATCCTAGACCTAACCCAGACCTAACATGCGTTATCCTCAAAAATATCGATCGCAACCGGATTTAATTGAATGTTTCAGTGTGGTACCACACTACTACGCGATCCAAACCAGAAAAAACCCAGGATCTCGTCAACAAGTATGTGGAGAATGCGAAAGTATGAGCCTGACGAGGGCAAATCCCAGACCTATCCCAGACCTAACTAGCGTATCCTCTACAATATTGATCGAAACCAGGTTTAATGGACTGTTTCAGTGTGGTACCACATTACTACGTGATCCAGACCAGTGAAAGCCCAGGATCTGGCCAACGAGTATGCGAAAAATGCAAAAGTATGACCCTGATGTTGGCAAATCCCAGAACTATCCCAGACCTAACATGCGATATCGTCTAAAATATTGATCGAGTCCAGAGATAATTGACTGTTTCAGTGTGGCACCACATTACTACATGATCCAAACCTGAAATAAGCCAGGATCTGTTCAACAAGTATGTGACGAATGCGAAAGCATAGGTCTGATGGGGGCAAATCCCAGGCCTAACCTAGACCGAGCATGAGTTACCCTCTAAAATATTGATCAAAACCAGGTTTAATGGACTGTTTCAGTGTGGTACCACATTACTACGAGATCCAGGAAGTGAAAGCCCAGGATCTGGCCAACAAGTATGTGAGAAATGCGAAGGTATGAGACTGATGAGGGCAGAACCCATACCTATCCCAGACCTAACTTTCGTTATCCTATAAAATATTCATCGAGACCGGGATTAATCGACTGTTTCAGTGTGGTACCACTTTACTACGTGATCCAAACCAGAAAAAGCCAGGGTTCTGTCTCAACAAGTATGGGAAAAATGCGAAAGTATGACCCTGATGAGTGCTAATCCCATACCTAACATGCGATATCGTCTAAAATATTGATCGAAACCAGGTTTAATCGACCGTTTCAGTGTGGTACCACATTACTACGTGATCCAAACCAGAAAAACCCCAGGATCTGGCCAACGAGTATGCGGAAAATGCGAAAGAATGAGCCAGATGAGGGCAAATCTTAGACCTAACCCAGACCTAACATGCGTTACCCTCAAAAATATTGATCGAAACCAGGTTTAATCGACTGTTTCAGTGTGATACCACATTACTACGTGATCCAGACCAGTGAAAGCCCAGGATCTGGCCAACAAGTATGTGTGAAATGCGAAGGTATGAGCCTGATGAGGGCAGATCCCACACCTATCCCAGACCTAACTTGCGTTATCCTATAAAATATTGATCGAGACCGGGATTAATCGTATGTTTCAGTGTGGTACCACTTTACTACGTGATCCAAACCAGAAAAAGCCAGGGTTCTGTTGAACAAGTATGTGAAAAATGCGAAAGTATGACCCTGATGAGGGCAAATCCCAGACCTATCCCAGACCTAACATGCGATATCGTCTAAAATATTGATCGAAACCTGGTTTAATCGACTATTTCTGAGTGGTACCACATTACTACGTGATCCAAACCTGAAAAAGCCCAGGATCTGGCCAACAAGTATGAGAAATATGCGAAAGTATGAGACTCACGAGGGCAAATCCCAGGCCTAACCTAGACCTAACATGGTGTATCCTCTAAAATATTGGTCGTATACAGGTTTAATTAACTGTTTCTCTGTGGTACCACATTACTACGTGATCCAATCCAGAAAAATCCAAGGATCTGCCCAACAAGTATGAGAAATATGCGAAAGTATGAGTCTGATGAGGGCAAATCCTAGACCTAACCCAGACCTAACATGCGATATCATCTAAAATATTGATCGAAACCAGGTTTAATCGACTGTTTCAGTGTGGTACCAGATTGCTACGTGATCCAGACCAGTGAAAGCCCAGGAGCTGGCCAACGAGTATGCGAAAAATGCAAAAGTATGACCCTGATGATGGCAAATCCCAGAACTATCCCAGACCTAACATGCGATATCGTCTAAAATATTGATCGAAACCTGGTTGAATCGACTGTTTCAGTGTGGTACCACATTACTACGTGATCCAGACCAGTGAAAGCCCAGGATCTGGCCAACAAGTATGTGAGAAATGCGAAGGTATGAGCCTGATGAGGGCAGATCCCACACCTATCCCCGACCTAAATTGCGTTATCCTGTAAAATATTGATCGAGACCGGGATTAATCGACTATTTCAGTGTGGTACCACATTACTACGTGATCCAATCCAGAAAAATCCAAGGATCTGGCCAACAAGTATGAGAAATATGCGAAAGTTTGAGTCTGATGAGGGCAAATCCCAGGCCTAACCTAGACCTAACATGCGATATCGTCTAAAATATTGATCGAAACCAGGTTTAATCGACTGTTTCAGAGTGGTACCACATTACTACGTGATCCAAACCAGAAAAAGCCCAGGATCTGGCTAACAAGTATGAGAAATATGCGAAAGTATGAGCCAGATGACGGCAAATCCCAAGCCTAACCTAGACCTAACATGGTGTATCCTCTAAAACATTGGTCGTATTCAGGTTTAATTAACTGTTTCTCTGTGGTACCACATTACTACGTGATCCAATCCAGAAAAATCCAAGGATCTGCCCAACAAGTATGAGAAATATGCGAAAGCATGACCCTGATGAGGGCAAATCCCAGACCTATCCCAGACCTAACATGCGATATCATCTAAAATATTGATCGAGACCATGTTTAATCGACTGTTTCAGTGTGGTACCAGACTGCTTTTTTTTTTTTTTTTTTTTTTTTTTTTTTTTTTTGTCGTGGGGAAAATCTTCGAAAGACTTCCACCCACCTCCTTGGGGAGAGGTGGGAGGGGTGTGTGGGATTCCCCGCGCCCGTACAACGACAGGCGCGGGACCTACCCACTAAAAACCCCACGGTGACCCTTCGGCACGCTTTGGGAGGATACCGGGAATCGCTCGAAGCATTCTTCCGGTATCCTCCCCGTGCCCGCGCTTTCGCGCCCATCCCCCGGGGGGACAATCGGTCCCCCCAGTAGACACACTGCCTCATAGCGGCGGGACGGGGCCACTCCATCCCGCCGCTATCCGTCCCGGGGCCGCGTTTAGTGGCGGCTGCGAGCCCCAACTCGCAACCGCCCGCGACCCCGATTCCACCCCTCGGCGGCCGGGCCTTCATGGCCGCACCAGACCGCCGAGGGTGCCTCCCCTTGCGTCGGACCGGTAGGGGGGGCACTCCTACCCCCAACCGGTCCGACCCGGCGCCGCCTGGCGGGAGGAGGGTCCCCTCAGGACCCCCCTCCCAGCCTAGGTCATCCGCCACGCCGAGGCGGCCGCCCGCGACGCCTCGCGACCGGGCGACGACCTCGGGCCACCGCACGAGCGCGAGCTTCAGCGCGCCGCTGAAGCTCGCGCTCCCTCCCCGCGGCCTCCTTCTGCAACATTACGTTCTCGCAGAAGGAGGCCACGGCCCTCCACTTCTCCTCGCTGCCGAGCATGGCGCGCACCACGCCCGGCAGCGAGACATCCCGCCCGACGACGCCGACCAGGACACGGCGCTCCCCCTCCCACGCGGGGCATACCTCCAGGGTATGATCCGCCGTGTCCTGCTCAGCGTCGCAGTGGCAGCAACGCGCCGTCGGCTCCTTCCCTATCCGGCACAGGTATCTTCCGAAGCTGCCATGCCCGGAAAATACCTGTGCCATTCGGTAGGTGAGGCTGCCATGGCCTCTGTCCAGCCACTCCTTCAGGAGTGGCCGAACCGCCCCGACAGTCCGGTGCCCCGCGGTTGGCAGAGCCAGCCGCTCCTGCCACGCGAGCAACACGGACTGCCGGGCCTGGCGCTTCAAATCGCCCCAAGCAGGTTCCTGCCCGCCCGGGACCGCCCCTACCCCCGCGCGACGGTCGACGCGGTGCCGGTACATCACCGCGTGCGACCGCGCGAGCAGGTCCATGGGCGGCATCCCCGCTAGAACCGTCGCCGCCTCATGTGACATGGTCCGATACCCGCGGACGACCCTGAGCGCCATGCGCCTCTGCACCCGACGCAGCATAGTCATGCTGCGCCGGGAGGCAGCCAGGTCGTCCGCCCAGACGGGGGCCCCGTATAGGGCCACCGACTGGACCATTGCCACATAGAGGCGACGAACTCGGCCCGCCGGGCCCCCCAGGTTGGGCAGGATCCGGCCCAGAGCCGCAACCATCCTTTCCAACCGGGGGACCAGGCAGCGGAAATGCTTCTCGAAACGCCAGTGGCTATCGAGGATCAGCCCCAGATACCTGATCTGGGGCTTCACCTCGATGTCAGCCCCACCCACCCGAATGAGAGGGGGTGGCGGATCCTGCCGAGGTGAATGAAACGCAATCACCTCGGTCTTATGGACCGCCACCGTCATCCCCATCCCCCTGATCCGGTCGACGACGCGTTGCGACCCCTCCTCCGCGCGACGCATGGCCCTCCCCCAGTGCGCCCCGACGGCCAGCACCAGTGTGTCATCCGCATAACACACCGTGCTGACGCCGTCGGGGAGGCCGCCCCGCAACACCGAGTCGTACGCGATGTTCCAAAGGAGTGGCCCGAGGACCGACCCCTGCGGAACACCGCAGTACACCTCCCTCCGCATATCACCATCCCGGCCCGGATACTCGATCCACCTGCCGCGGAGATAATCCCCGATGACCGCCCTGAGACAAGGGGGGACTCGATGATATTCGAGCCCCCTCCTTATCTCTTCCCAGGGGAGGGTGTTAAAGGCATTGGCAATATCCAAGGATATTGCCAATGCCACCCCTCCCCGGGAGACGGCCGCCTCCGAGAGGGCCCTCACACGACCTATCGCGTCGATAGTCGATCGGCCCCCCCGGAAACCGAACTGGCAGTCGGCCAGACCGTGATCACCCCGCGACAGGTGCTCGACGAGGCGGGCAGCAATCACACGCTCGAAGAGCTTGCCCACCTCATCGAGGAGACAAATGGGCCGGTATGCGGAGGGAGACTCCGCGGGCCGACCCTCCTTCCGGAGGAGGACCATCCTCGCCACCTTCCAACTGGGGGGGAATCGCCCGTCCCTCAGGCAGCGGTCGAACAACCGCCTGAGGTCGGCCCCAAGGACGCCCTGGGTCAAGACCCAAACCCGGCCGGGCACACCATCCGGACCAGGGGCCGTGTTACGAACCCCGAGCCGTCTGATGGCCGCTGCCAGCTCCTCCTGCGTGACCCCCAGCTCGGCCGTCCACTCCACTGGGACAGCCGCCGCCGCCGGAGGACGCGGTCCCCTCTCCCCAATTGGGAAGAGTGTATTGACCACGTCCTCCAGCAGCCGGGGGTCAAGACCCTCGGTGACGGGGGGCGCCCACGGGCGGAGCTTATTCAGCACCACCTTATATGGGCGCCCCCATGGATCGTCATCAAGGGTCTGGAGGAGCTCCTTCCATGCCTGGGTCTTGGCCCGTTTGATGGCGACCTGCAGAGCAACCCGCGCCACGCGGTATGCTCCATACAGGTCATCAGCTGCCCTCGCTCGCGCCACGCCGTCGCCTGTACGTTGACGACGGCGCGCGCGGGTGTACTGGCGTCGGGCGCGGACAGTCGCGACTCGCAACTCCGCGATCGCGTCCGACCACCAGTACACCGCCCGACGAGGAGAAGCCCGCCCGACCCGAGGCATCGCCGCGTAGCAAATACCCGCGACCAATGCTCCGAGCCGGGCGACCTCCTCCTCTATGCTCGGCAACTCGGCCGCTCCCTGCGGCCAAGTTGCAGCGAGGGCAGCTGCCATCAGGGCGTCCTTGTCCAGGCGCCGAAGCGCCCAGCGGCGTGGTGGGGTGCTACGCAGGCGGCCGTGTCGGGATGCACTCGCGGCGGCAGAGACCTCCATCCGGATGTACCGGTGATCGGAGAGTGTCTCTGCCCCCGCGACCACGTGCCAACCCGACACCATGCGCACGGCGTTGGGGGTCGCGAATCCAACATCCACGATGGACCCCCCATATCGCCGCACGCATGTGTGCTCCGACCCCCGGTTCAATACCCGGAGGTCGAGCCCCGCCGCCCAATCGCCCAGGATCCCGCCGCGAACGGAGGTCCTGGGGGATCCCCAAGCCACCGACTTGGCATTAAAATCCCCCAGGACCAGCACCGGCCGGGCCGCGTAGCGCTGCACGCATGCCGCGACCTCGGCCAAGTACAGCTCGAACGCAGCGTGACCGCTACGGGGCGAAATGTAGCACCCCACCACAGCGACTCCCCCCCAGTCCACGGCGACGAATCCCCGACCGCGCTCCAACAAGGAGAACGGTGGGGACCCGTCGCCCCCTCCCCATACCGTCGCCACCAAGCCGTCCGCGTCGCCCACCCAATGAGGGTGATCAGGGACGCGGTACGGCTCGGCGGCGACCGCCAGGCCAACCCCCCACTCCGCGAGGACTTGGGACATCAAGTCCTGTGCCGCGCGTCAGTGGTTGAGGTTGGCCTGGAGGAGGAGGCGGGGCGGCATTAATTAATGGCCGCGCCAGCCTCCTCCCGGCCGTCCGTCCCCGTAGCACCGTCCACCTCCATGGAGGACGATGCCACCGCCCTCGGCACCGGAGCCGGTGCAGCCCGCCTCTTCCTCTCCTTCCGGGAGGGGGGGGAGCACTTCTTGCTCCCCACCCTGTGATCGGCTGGCCTCCCCATGTCCGCACACAGCGGGCAGTGGGGGGCCGCCGAGCACTGGCTCGCACGGTGCTCTTTGGCCCCGCAGCGGTAACACTGACCGCTGCGGTCCACCGGCGAGGTGCACCACTGCCTCACGTGCCCCAATTCGAGGCAGCGGTGACACTGAAGCGGGCGCGGCGCGAGGATTTCCACTCGCGCCGAAACCCACCCCACCAACACCCTCCCGGATTCCGTCACCTTACGGGCGGCGGAGAGGGGGCACCGGGCCCACACCGACCCGAGGCCGGAGGGCGACCTGCGGATCTCTCCGATCCGCAGGTCCTCCACAGGACAGTCCCCCGCCCTCGCAAGGGCACGGGACACATCCTGTGCGCTGACCGAGTCGTCCAGCCCACAAACGCGCATCTCCGTGCGCTTCGTGGGCCGGGCGACCCGGACACCTCGCTCGCCCAGCTGCTCGCGAAGCCTCTGGGCGAGACGATCCGCCTTCGCGCCGCCTTCTGCACCGGGGATCTCCAGCAAGAGACCCCCGGTCACGGCCCTCTTCGCCCTCACGGAGGCGATGCCCAGCTCTTCCAGGGAGATATTCTCCCTGGCGAGCCGCATCGCCTCCCCGAGGGTCAGGTCGCCCCCCTGCGCAACGGTCAGCGTCACCGCTGCCGTTTTTGGGGGACGACCTGGTCGTGCCTTCCCGACCTTCGCGGCCTTTACCTTGGCCGCCGGCGGCGGAGGCGGAGGCTGCGGTTGCGAGGCCTTCCTCGCCGCCCGCTTCGCCTTCCGCCCCACCACCTCACTCCACGCCACCCCCCCTTGGGAGGGTGCTGTGGAGGACGCGACCACCGCGACCACGGGTACACCACCCCCCTTGGGGGTCGCGACCCGGGGCCCTGGTGCCGCAACGCTGGGCGGAGCCTTCACTCCGCCCTTCTTTGCCTTCCCCGACTGTACCGGAACAGGTCGGGGAGGCACCGCCTTCCTGCTGACCGCTCTTCCGGCGAGGAGCTCCTCCCGGAAGGCGGCCAGCTTGCCATCAATCATGTCCCCAATCCTCCTCAGAAGATCGTCTTCTGAGGAGGACGGGGACTTCTTCACGGGCGGAGTGCGGGTGGAGGGGCCCGCGGTGCCCCGCACCACTGCCGCCGCACTCCGCTTATTTACCTCCGCCGAGGGACGCGGCGGTGGAGGAGGAGGGAGGATGGGAGGGAGGGCCGCGCTGTTCCACAGCGCCTCTGCCCTCCTCCTCCCCTGTCGCTCCTCCTCCAACAGGAGCTGCAGACGGGCGTTCCGCCCTCTGAGCTCCCGCGCCGCCTCCCTCATTTCCTCCGCCGCGGCCTTCAGGGCCTCCGCGCCACCGCTTTTCTGCCCCTTAAAGGCGCAGGCAGCGGCGACTTTCTCCACCCGCCTCAGGGACGAGGAGATCCTCTCCGATATCTCCTCGGTCACCTCGTCCCTGAGGCAACTCAGCCTCACCGACGGGCTCATCGCCCCGCCCACCTCGACGACGGCCTGCCCCGTCCTCTTCCTCTTAGAGCCTATGTGGCTCGTGCTGGAGGAGAAGGACGAGACCGACGCCGTCTCGTCGTCCTCCTCCACCCTCCACGAAGCCGGACCTGGCGCTGAGTGGGGCGCGAGCGCCGCCACCCTAACCCCAACCCCGTCTCCGTCCTCCCCAACCGACAAAACCCGCCCCATCCCCATTTTATTTTCTGTGTCCATAATAGTCCCACGAGATGGTCGGAAATAAAGGTCCACCCGGGCAGAGCCGCCTTACCCGGGTAAGCCTAATACTCCGGGGGTTCGGCAGGTTCCCCGGAGGTGGTCGCTTGGGATTGGGCCTTCTCCCCCAACCATGCATCCCATCGCCGCGCACCATAGCTTAGGATTGGAGGGCGATTTTATAGAGTCGCCATACTCGTGGCCCAGGCGGTTAAGCCAAGACCCCCGTTCCTCCTGCCGTCACGTACCATTCACAAAACCAATAGGGAATTGTGAATGGGTCGTTGTGACGACCAACAGGAGGCTTACGGTGTGTGTATGACTCGGGTACCCCGGGTTCGTTAAGCCCGAACTGCAGCTGCAAGGCTGGCAGCCCCTGAGGGAGTGGTACCAGACTGCTGCGTGATCCAGACCAGTGAAAGCCCAGGATCTGGCCAACGAGTATGCGAAAAATGCGAAAGAATGAGCCAGATGAGGGCAAATCCTAGACCTAACCCAGACATAACATGCGTTACCCTCAAAAATATTGATCGAAACCAGGTTTAATCGACTGTTTCAGTGTGGTACCACATTACTACGTGATCCAGACCAGTGAAAGCCCAGGATCTGGCCAACAAGTATGTGAGAAATGCGAAGGTATGAGCCTGATGAGTGCAGATCCCACACCTATCCCAGACCTAATTTTCGATATCCTATAAAATATTGATCGAGACCGGGATTAATCGACTGTTTCAGTGTGTTACCACTTTACTACGTGATCCAAACCAGAAAAAGCCAGGGTTCTGTTCAACAAGTATGAGAAATATGCGAAAGTATGAGACTCATGAGGGCAAATCCCAGGCTTAACCTAGACCTAACATGGTGTATCCTCTAAAATATTGGTCGTATCCAGGTTTAATTAACTGTTTCTCTGTGGTACCACATTACTACGTGATCCAATCCAGAAAAATCCAAGGATCTGCCCAACAAGTATGAGGAATATGCGAAATTATGACCCTGATGAGGGCAAATCCCAAACCTATCCCAGACCTAACATGCGATATCATCTAAAATATTGATCGAAACCAGGTTTAATCGACTGTTTCAGTGTGGTACCAGATTGCTACGTGATCCAGACCAGTGAAAGCTCCTGGATCTGGCCAACGAGAATGCGAAAAATGCGAAAGTATGACCCTGATGATGGCAAATCCCAGAACTATCCCAGACCTAACATGCGATATCGTCAAAAATATTGATCGAAACCAGGTTTAATCGACTGTTTCAGTGTGGTACCACATTACTACGTGATCCAAACCAGTAAAAGCCCAGGATCTGGCCAACGAGTATGCGAAAAATGCGAAAGTATGACCCTGATGAGGGCAAATCCCAGACCGATCACAGACCTAACATGCGATATCGTCTAAAATATTGATCGAAACCAGGTTTAATCGACTGTTTCAGTGTGGTACCACATTACTACGTGATCCAAACCAGTAAAAGCCCAGGATCTGGCCAACGAGTATGCGAAAAATGCGAAAGAATGAGCCAGATGAGGGCAAATCCTAGACCTAACCCAGACCTAAGATGCGTTACCCTCAAAAATATTGACCGAGACTAGGTTTCGTGGACTGTTTCGGTGTGGTACCACATTGTGACGTGATCCAATCCAGAAAAATCCAAGGATCTGGCCAACAAGTATGAGAAATATGCGAAAGTATGAGTCTGATGAGGGCAAATACTAGACCTAACCCAGACCTAATATGCGTCATCATCTAAAATATTGATCGAAACCAGGTTTAATCGACTGTTTGAGTGTGGTACCACATTACTACGTGATCCAAACCAGAAAAAACCCAGGATCTGTTCAACAAGTATGAGAAATATGCGAAAGTTTGAGTCTGATGAGGACAAATCCCAGGCCTAACCTAGACCTAACATGCGTTATCTTCTAAAATATTGATCGAAACCAGGTATCATGGACGGTTTCAGTGTGGTACCACATTACCACGTGATTCAAGCCAGAGAAAACCCAGGATCTCGCCAACAAGTATGTGAAGAATGCGAAAGTATGGGTCTGATGAAGGCAAATCCTGGACCTAACCCAGACCTAACATGCGTTATCATCAAAAATATTGATCGAAACCAGTTTTAATCGGCTGTTTCAGAGTGGTACTACATTACTACGTGATCCAATCCAGTAAAATCCAAGGATCTGCCCAACAAGTATGAGAAATATGCGAAAGTATGAGACTCATGAGGGCAAATCCCAGGCCTAACCTAGACCTAACATGGTGTACCCTCTAAAATATTGGTCGTATCCAGGTTTAGTTAACTGTTTCTTTGTGGAACCACATTACTACGTGATCCAATCCAGAAAAATCCAAGGATCTGCCCAACAAGTATGAGGAATATGCGAAATTATGACCCTGATGAGGGCAAATCCCAAACCTATCCCACACCTAACATGCGATATCATCTAAAATATTGATCGAAACCAGGTTTGATCGACTGTTTCAGTGTGGTACCAGATTGCTACGTGATCCAGACCAGTGAAAGCTCAGGATCTGGCCAACGAGAATGCGAAAAATGCGAAAGTATGACCCTGATGATGCCAAATCCCAAAACTATCCCAGACCTAACATGCGATATCGTCTAAAATATTGATCGAAACCAGGTTTAATCGACTGTTTCAGTGTGGTACCACATTACTACGTGATCCAAACCAGTAAAAGCCCAGGATCTGGCCAACGAGTATGCGAAAAATGCGAAAGTATGACCCTGATGAGGGCAAATCCCAAACCTATCCCAGACCTAACATGCGATATCATCTAAAATATTGATCGAAACCAGGTTTAATCGACTGTTTCAGTGTGGTACCAGATTGCTACGTGATCCAGACCAGTGAAAGCTCAGGATCTGGCCAACGAGAATGCGAAAAATGCGAAAGTATGACCCTGATGATGGCAAATCCCAGAACTATCCCAGACCTAACATGCGATATCGTCTAAAATATTGATCGAAACCAGGTTTAATCGACTGTTTCAGTGTGGTACCACATTACTACGTGATCCAATCCAGAAAAATCCAAGGATCTGCCCAACAAGTATGAGAAATATACGAAAGTATGACCCTGATGAGGGCAAATCCCAGACCTATCACAGACCTAAAATGTGATATCATCTAAAATATTGATCGAAACCAGGTTTAATCGACTGTTTCAGTGTGGTACCAGATTCCTACGTGATGCAGACCAGTGAAAGCCCAGGATCTGGCCAACGAGTATGCGAAAAATGCGAAAGTATGACCCTGATGATGGCAAATGCCAGAACTATCCCAGACCTAACATGCGATATCGTCTAAAATATTGATCGAAACCAGGTTTCGTGGACTGTTTCAGTGTGGTACCACATTACTACGTGATCCAAACCAGACAAAGCCCAGGATCTGGCAAACGAGTATGCGCAAAACGCGAAAGAATGAGCCAGATGAGGGCAAATGCTAGACCTAACCCAGACATAACATGCGTTATCCTCAAAGATATTGACCGAAACCAGGTTTAATCGATTGTTTCGGTGTGGTACCACATTACTACCTGATCCAAACCAGAAAAATACCCAGGATCTGTTTAACAGGTATGTGTAGAACGCGAAAATATGTGTCTGATGACGGCAAATCCCCGGCCTAAACTAGACATAACATGCGTTATCCTCTAAAATATTGATCGAAACCAGGTTTAATGGACTGTTTCAGAGAGGTACCACATTACTACGGGATCCAAACCAGAAAAAGCCCAGAATCTGGCCATCAAGTATGAGAAATATGCGAAAGTACGAGACTGATGAGAGCAAATCCCAGACCTAACCTAGATCTAACATGAGTTATTCTCTAAAATATTCATCGAATCCAGGTTTAATGGACTTTTTCTGTGTGGTACCACATTACTACGTGTTCCAAACCAGAAAAAACCCAGGATCCGTTCAACAAGTATGTGAAGAATGCGAAAGTATGTGTCTGATGAGGGATAATCCCAGGCCTATTCTAGACCTAACTTGCGTTATCCTCTAAAATATTGATCGAAACCAGGTTTAATGGACTGTTTCAGTGTGGTACCACATTACTACGTGATCCAGACCAGTGAAAGCCCAGGATCTGGCCAACGAGTATGCGAAAAATGCAAAAGTATGACCCTGATGTTGACAAATCCCAGAACTATCCCAGACCTAACATGCGATATCGTCTAAAATATTGATCGAGTCCAGGGATAATTGACTGTTTCAGTGTGGCACCACATTACTACATGATCCAAACCTGAAATAAGCCAGGATCTGTTCAACAAGTATGTGAAGAATGCGAAAGCATGGGTCTGATGGGGGCAAATCCCAGGCCTATTCTAGACCTAACTTGCGTTATCCTCTAAAATATTGATCGAAACCAGGTTTAATGGACTGTTTCAGTGTGGTGCCACATTACTACGTGATCCAAACCAGAAAAACCCCAGGATCTGGCCAACGAGTATGCGCAAAATGCGAAAGAATGAGCCAGATGAGGGCAAATCCTAGACCTAACCCAGACCTAACATGCGTTACCCTCAAAAATATTGATCGAAACCAGGTTTAATCGACTGTTTCAGTGTGGCACCACATTACTACGTGATCCAGACCAGTGAAAGCCCAGGATCTGGCCGACAAGTATGTGAGAAATGCGATGGTATGATCCTGATGAGGGCAAATCCCAGACCTATCCCAGACCTAACATGCGATATCGTCTAAAATATTGATCGAAACCTGGTTTAATCGACTGTTTCAGTGTGGTACCACATTACTACGTGATCCAAACCAGAAAAAGCCAGGGATCTGTTCAACAAGTATGTGAAAAATGCGAAAATATGATCCTGATGAGGGCAAATTGCGGACCTAACTTAGACTTAACATGCGTTACCCTCAAAATTATTGATCGAAACCAGGTTTAATCGACTGTTTCAGTGTTGTACCACATTAGTACGTGATCCAAACCAGAATAGAATCCAGGATCTGTACAACTAGCATGTGAAGAATGCGAAAGTATGAGCCTGACGAGGGCAAATCCCAGACCTATACCAGACATAACATGCGTTATCCTCTAAAATATTGGTCGAAACCAGGTTTAATGGACTGTCTCAGTGTGGTACCACATTACTACGTGATCCAAACCTGAAAAAGCCCAGGATCTGGCCAACAAGTATGAGAAATATGCGACAGTACGTGCCTGATGAGAGCAAATCCCAGACCTAACCAAGACCTAACATGTGTTATTCTCTAGAATATTGATCGAAACCAGGTTTAATGGACTGTTTCAGTGTGGTACCACATTACTACGTGATCCAAACCAGAAAAAGCCAGGGATCTGTTCAACAAGTATGTGAAAAATGTGAAAATATGACCCTGATGAGGGCAAATCCCGGACCTATACCAGACCTAACTTGCGTTATCCTCTAAAATATTTATCGAAACCAGGTTTAATGGACTGTTTCAGTGTGGTACCACATTAGTACGTGATCCAAACCAGGAAAAGCCAGGGATCTGTTCAACAAGTATGTGAAAAATGCGAAAATATGATCCTGATGAGGGCAAATTGCGCACCTAACTTAGACCTAACATGCGTTACCCTCAAAATTATTGATCGAAACCAGGTTTAATCGACTGTTTCAGTGTTGTACCACATTACTACGTGATCCAAACCAGAATAGGATCCAGGATCTGTACAACTAGCATGTGAAGAATGCGAAAGTATGAGCCTGACGAGGGCAAATCCCAGACCTATACCAGACATAACATGCGTTATCCTCTAAAATATTCGTCGAAACCAGGTTTAATGGACTGCCTCAGTGTGGTACCACATTACTACCTGATCCAAACCAGAAAAAACCCAGGATCCGTTCTACATGTATGTGAAGAATGCAAAATTATGTGTCTGATGAGGGAAAATCCCAGGCGTAACCTAGACCTAACATGCGTTATCCTCTAAAATACTTATCAAGACCTGATTTAATTCAATGTTTCAGTGTGGTACCACATTGCTACGTGATCCAGACCAGAAAAAAACCCAGGATCTGGCCATCAAATACGAGAAATATGCGAAAGTACGTGCCTGATGAGAGCAAATCCCAGACCTAACCAAGACCTAACATGTGTTATTCTCTAGAATATTGATCGAAACCAGGTTTAATGGACTGTTTCAGTGTGGTACAACATTACTGCGTGATCCAATCCAGAAAAAACCCAGGATCTAGCCATCAAGTATGAGAAATATGCGAAAGTATGTGCCTGCTGGAGGCAAATTCTGGACCTAACCCAGACCTAACATGAGTTATTCTCCAAAATAATGATCCAAACCTGGTTTAATGGACTGTTTCAGTGTGGTACCACATTAGTACATGATCCAAACCAGAATAAGCCAGGGATTTGTTCAACAAGTATGTGAAAAACGCGAAAGTATGACCCTGATGAGGGCAAATCCCAGGCCTAATCTAGACCTAACATGCGTTATCCTCTAAAATATTGATCGAAACTAGGTTTAATGGACTGTTTCAGTGTGGTACCACATTACTACGTGATCCAAACCAGAAAAAATCCTGGATCTGTTCAGCAAGTATGTGAAAAACGCGAAACTATGATCCTGATGAGGGCAAATCCCAGACCTATCCCAGACTTAAAATGCGTTATCCTCTAAAATATTTATCAAGACCAGGTTTAATTGAATGTTTCAGTGAGGTACCACATTACTACGTGATCCAATCCAGAAAAAGCCCAGGATCTGACCATCAAGTATAAGAGATATGCGAAAGTATGACCCTGATGGGGGCTTATCCCAGGCCTAATCTAGACCTAACATGCGTCATCCTCTAAAATATTGATCGAAACTAGGTTTCTTGGACTGTTTCAGCGTGGTACCACATTACTACGTGATCCAATCCAGAAAAAGACCAGGATCTAGCCATCAAGTATGAGAAATGTGCGAAAGTATGAGCCTGATGAGGGCAAATCCCAGACCTAACCAAGACCTAACATGCGTTATTCTCTAAAATATTGTTCGAAACCAGGTTTAATGGACTGTTTCAGTGTGGTACCACATTACTGCGTGATCCAATCCAGAAAAAGCCCAGGATCTAGCCATCAAGTATGAGAAATATGCGAAAGTATGAGCCTGCTGAGGGCAAATCCTAGACCTAACCCAGACCTATCATGAGCTATTCTCTAAAATATTGATCCAAACCAGGTTTAATGGACTGTTTCAGTGTGGTACCACATTAGTACATGATCCAAACCAGAATAAGCCAGGGATCTGTTCAACAAGTATGTGAAAAACGCGAAATTATGACCCTGATGGGGGCAAATCCCAGACCTAACCAAGACCTAACATGCGTTATTCTCTAAAATATTGTTCGAAACCAGGTTTAATGGACTGTTTCAGCGTGGTACCACATTACTACGTGATCCAATCCAGAAAAAGACCAGGATCTGGCCATCATCTATGAGAAATATGCGAAAGTACGAGCCTGATGAGAGCAAATCCCAGACCTAACCAAGACCTAACATGCGTTATCCTCTAAAATATTGATCGAAACCAGGTTTAATGGACTGTTTCAGTGTGGTACCACATTACTACATGATCCAATCCAGAAAAAGCCCAGGATCTGGCCATCAAGTATGAGAAATATGCGAAAGTACGAGCCTGATGAGAGCAAATCCCAGACCTAGCCTAGACCTAACATGAGTTATTCTCTAAAATATTCATCGAAGCCAGGTTTAATGGACTTCTTCAGTGTGGTACCACATTACTACGTGATCCAAACCAGAAAAAACCCAGGATCCGTTCAACAAGTATGTGAAGAATGCGAAAGTATGTGTCTGATGAAGGAAAATCCCAGGCCTAACCTAGACCTAACTTGCGTTATCCTCTAGAATATTGATCGAGACCAGGTTTAAAGGACTGTTTCAGTGTGGTGCCACATTAGTACATGATCCAAACCAGAATAAGCCAGGGATCTGTTCAACAAGTATGTGACAAACGCGAAAGTATGACCCTGATGAGGGCAAATCCCAGCCCTAACCTAGACCTAACATGCGTTATCCTCTAAAATATTCATCGAAACCAGGTTTAATGGACTGTTTCAGTGTGGTACCACATTACTGCGTGATCCAATCCAGAAAAAGCCCAGGATCTAGCCATCAAGTATGAGAAATATGCGAAAGTATGAGCCTGCTGAGGGCAAATCCTAGACCTAACCCAGACCTATCATGAGCTATTCTCTAAAATATTGATCCAAACCAGGTTTAATGGACTGTTTCAGTGTGGTACCACATTAGTACATGATCCAAACCAGAATAAGCCAGGGATCTGTTCAACAAGTATGTGAAAAACGCGAAATTATGACCCTGATGGGGGCAAATCCCAGACCTAACCAAGACCTAACATGCGTTATTCTCTAAAATATTGTTCGAAACCAGGTTTAATGGACTGTTTCAGCGTGGTACCACATTACTACGTGATCCAATCCAGAAAAAGACCAGGATCTGGCCATCATCTATGAGAAATATGCGAAAGTACGAGCCTGATGAGAGCAAATCCCAGACCTAACCAAGACCTAACATGCGTTATCCTCTAAAATATTGATCGAAACCAGGTTTAATGGACTGTTTCAGTGTGGTACCACATTACTACATGATCCAATCCAGAAAAAGCCCAGGATCTGGCCATCAAGTATGAGAAATATGCGAAAGTACGAGCCTGATGAGAGCAAATCCCAGACCTAGCCTAGACCTAACATGAGTTATTCTCTAAAATATTCATCGAAGCCAGGTTTAATGGACTTCTTCAGTGTGGTACCACATTACTACGTGATCCAAACCAGAAAAAACCCAGGATCCGTTCAACAAGTATGTGAAGAATGCGAAAGTATGTGTCTGATGAAGGAAAATCCCAGGCCTAACCTAGACCTAACTTGCGTTATCCTCTAGAATATTGATCGAGACCAGGTTTAAAGGACTGTTTCAGTGTGGTGCCACATTAGTACATGATCCAAACCAGAATAAGCCAGGGATCTGTTCAACAAGTATGTGACAAACGCGAAAGTATGACCCTGATGAGGGCAAATCCCAGCCCTAACCTAGACCTAACATGCGTTATCCTCTAATATATTCATCGAAACCAGGTTTAATGGACTGTTTCAGTGTGGTACCACATTACTACGGGATCCAAACCAGAAAAAGGCCAGAATCTGGCCATCAAGTATGAGAAATATGCGAAAGTACGAGCCTGATGAGAGCAAATCCCAGACCTAACCAAGACCTAGCATGCGTTATTCTCTAAAATATTGTTCGAAACCAGGTTTAATGGACTGTTTCAGTGTGGTACCACATTACTACGTGATCCAAACCAGAAAAAACCCAGAATCTGTTCAACAAGTATATTAAAGTACTAAGGGACTTTAACGTGGGTCCGGATGAGGAAACAGACAGGGAAAGAAAATGTTACAAGTTTTTCAATAAAGTTTTTATTACAAAAATATAAATGAACTATTTATAACATTTTAACAAAACAAAACTAGAAACTAAAAGAAGAAACTGACGACGGCTCCTATTGCGGCCTCGTCTCCTCTTTTTTAGTCTCCTTATTTCAATTTTCTACTGCGGAGGCTTTCTGAAACAAAAGAATCCGCCTAATAAATACATTTGCGGACAAGTCAACAATCGCGCGCTCGTCAGCTGTTTCTCGCGCTCCAGCGACAGTCTGGTGTGCTTGGAGGGGAGAGCTGGCTGGCTATCTAGCGCTCTATCTAGTGGACTGTATATTCTTCTCTTTCTGGTCGATGAGATTCTCTTTCTACGATCTCACCAACGCGCACACCGGGTAGACGAGCTTTTCTCCGTTCTACCGGGTTCTCTTTGCAATGCCACGGACGGGAAACCAAATGGAGGTTGTAAGGTTCCAAGAAGCTATATCCCGCGAGCACGCTCCCCGTGCGGGTGACGTTTCTACACCACCCACGCAAGAGGACGTCTTGTCCTAGTTCGGCTCCCTCGTCAGCTGCTCCTCAGGAGCGACCTGCGGTATGCACACGTGGTTGCCAAGCCGGCGATTCCTTCATCAAAGGAACGCCCGGCAGCCAGCCGTGGCTACCTCGACGGAGGCTCCTGTCCCGAGGAACTGGCCTGCGGCTCACCGGTTCAGGACTCAATCCCCTGCAATTCCAACCACCCTACGTTCACAGCCCAGTGTGGTCGACTCACAGCTGGTAGTGGGTGTAGCGATGGAAGGAAGGCTCTTCGAACCCTTTGCTCCACCGTACGCTTAGGCCCTACTTATTGTCCCCTCACGACGGTATATTGGAGCGGGTTTTCCGACGCCCGATGCTCGGAGAGCACCACGAAGTGATATTCTTTCTGAATATCTATCTTCCGGTTGCTCCTACGCCGTATAGCTCTAATCTTGGTCGGTGAAACTTTCCACCCCACCGGTCGGTGTACTCTCACTGGTACACAGGACGGGTGGTTCCAGTGGGTTTCGTATGACCTCTAGAAACGGTGAACTACCACTAGGTGATACCTGTATGTCGGTATCAGCCCTCCAGTAGCTCTAACCGGATAATTGGAAGAAGACTCAAGGCGATCCACACCGAATCTCCAACGTCGCAGTCGCATCCGCAAACTGCAACGTTCAATCACAATCCTGCGTCTACGATGGCTTCACACTCGGCGTGCCTTGCGATCGCTGCAACGTCAGGCAGATTGTCCGTTTTCTGGGGAGAATCTCAAGTCGCTATGACCAGATTTTCCAATAAACTATTTGTCCGCAAACTGATTCTATTACGAGGAGAGAGATCGGCTCATCCACCTCGGAGCTCGTAGGGAAAAGGGAACGCGACCGTCACAAGGTCCGCTCTCGATCGCCGACGGCTCAAGAATGAACCGTGACGATCTGCAAGCAGCGACGGCCGCGGCCGGCTCCGTCGCGCAAGCGCAGAACCGGGTAGCTACGCCTCGCGTTGCTGGGCCCGGGCTGCTACGCGCCGCGTGGCCACGGCGCGGCGCTGCCGCGTTTCGTCTATCGATCTTTTTCCGATAGATCTCTTTTCTCTCTCTTTCTCAGCGCTAACAACACATTCCTAGAATTTGCTCCAAAACTCGAGAATTTCAGTGAAGCTAGCTTGAAAAAACACGTAAATAGCCGGGGTATACTAATCTGAACGATGGAAAATTTCCATGTCAGCACAACCATCTTGAATTACGCGAATTCAATATAGATACGGGCATCGCGGCCGAGTTTCTGCGTCTCGGACTCATGCGATATTTAAACATACCGCCCCCCTTGCACGAATTGTGCAACACTAAGAGGACGCGGTTGTCCCGTACGGTAAGGATTTTACGCGAACCGAGAAAGAGAGACGCGCACATTTAATTCAAAAAATTAAAAAATTTTTAATAATTAAAAGTACTTACTGTTGTCCAGCAGTGGCCTGTTGCAGATTCCTCATTGAGGTTTGCAGCATTTGATCTGCCAATGCTCTCGTGGTAGCGTCAACCGTCCGGAGATGCATCCCCGCATAGCCCTTTGTCTGCCGTGCCTTCTTTGGCAAGGGCCTCTGCGTTTGGCGGAATCCGCTTGGCCCCGGCTGTGGCTCCGCAGCAGGTTTGGCCTGCCTTCTCCTTCGTCGCTTCTTAGCAGCCGGGTTGCTGCCAGCTTGCGCTGGTGCTGGCTGCCCATGCCGTGGCGGTGGAGGCGTCGGTATCGCCTGTTGCTGGTCTCGCGGCTGGGCCGGTCCTTCCAGCTTGTCTGGTCGCCAGGCGCTATGTAACAGCCGCCCGCCTGGTGCCCACCGAAGGATATACGTCCCTCCGGGGATGCGGGCATTATATTTTCCCCCGGCTTGTACAACTCGGGCCGGGATCCGGACCTTGTCCAGTCCCAAATTTATCTCGACGTCCGGTTCGGGAGCAGCGGCGGCCTCTACCTCTTCTGCCCAAGAGGGCTGAGACGTTTCCGCCAACTTCAGGATTCGTCCAAACTAAAGATCGATCTCGGGGTCCCCCGAGATCATCACTGTTGTTTCCGGATTGCTGCTTGTGTCGCTCATGGTGGTTCAGAATTGACTGAATGGAATATGGCGACGCGTGGACCGCAGTCTCGCTCGGGTTGTTTACGTTGCTAGGCAACCCGTACCTCGGATTGAGCCCTAGCAACGACGGATAGATGCAAGTAGGCACCGGTTTCTATGAACGCGGTGGTACTTCACCTTCCGAATTCCTCGACAACAAAATCTGGAATTTCAATGTTTCCTCGAAAGCGACGTTGCCACTTGTCGCTATCGTGGAAAAATTCACAGAAAATTTACACGACCCCGAAATTGGTCGTGTAGAGATAGATTTGGCCGTGCGTACTTTAACGACACGTGCCTATCGCTTACCAATGAAACATTCTCTATTCGTCCCATTTTCCATAGATTTATGGGAGAATAGAGAGTTCTGCACTAAAACCACATAATTTGATTTTAGCAATTTATGGGCCATATGCCTCTTTCCAAGACTTTATAGGAACGTAAAATAATTACGTCCCGCATCTCCTGATCAAGACTTTGGCGAAACATGCAATAATCACGTCCCGCTTGTCTCTAGATCACTTCAGGAAATTTCTGAATCGCCCTCGATCGGTTAAACAACGCGAGAGACGTTCAGTTTCCACTGATTCCTGTCGGAAAGTCTTTCAATCGACTTTCGACCGAACATAACTCCGTGTGAGAGACGCTTAATCGTCTGAGTTATCACTTAAAGCAGCGATCGATCGCGATTTTCCGCTTCGATCGTACAGAAACAAATCTATATTTCTCCGCTTTTTGCGTGAATTCACTCAGAGTGCGCTTTCAGTGAGATTTCACTGGTTTTCACACCGGTGATTTATCAAAAATGCGTGCGATCGACACAGCTTGCAATTTTGAAAATTACGTGCCGCATCTGATTCGCTACATCGACCTTCGCTTCTACCGCATCGATCTCGATGCACGAAGGCGTCTTTTGGCCAACAATCTCTTGATTGTCCGAACCAATTTTTTCCACAAATCCACCGCTTGAATTGAAGAAGTTCCGCGGCTTCCATTCCTTGCGAATTTGAATTCGCGGTATTGGAACGCTCGCGAAATGCCTTCATTCAGCATCGGGGATTTTCTCCGTTTCGTCGCCACCCGGTTGACTTTTCTGTCCTGCCAGATAGAGACGTTGCGGGTCGACTGCCCGTTTTTTCTTTTCTTTGTCCTTTGAAAACTCTGTCGTAGGCTTACGACTTTCAGTTTCCTTTCCGTAACGCTCGAAATGCAGCAGAGTATGGTGTCTGCCATTGCATTTAGAGCATACTTTTTCGGATGGACAGCTGAACCGCTCGTGACCCGGCGACAAGC
Organism: Colletes latitarsis; assembly: GCF_051014445.1. NCBI lineage: Eukaryota > Metazoa > Arthropoda > Insecta > Hymenoptera > Colletidae > Colletes > Colletes latitarsis. Next base: position 9,047,525 of record NC_135134.1, on the reverse strand, counting down.
AGATAATGCACAACCGACTATCTTTTGCGTAACGATAGCGGTAGTCTACCGTCAAGCCTTGGAAAGCACTGCATTGTGCTATTCCATGCTCGAGGCCGCAAAATCCACAAGATTCGCTGTTCTCCGAGCGACTTTCCACGACGGAGTTGTAACTCCGTACTTTAATTTTCGGTGGGTTACTCGTCGAAGATTTGCCCTTACCATCATCCGTTATTGTGATAGCGCGAGCACGCACCTCCAGAAATTCCACTAGTTCGTGAAACGAGGGATATTTCGTGGAGAGCTTCTGCGACAGTTCCCACTCCAGAAGGAGAGACCCTTCAAGCCTGCTTTTGATTGCATGGGCCAGCAGCCAATCTCGCTGCTCTCTTGTCGTGCCCAGTTTTTCAAAAGCGGCAAAAGCCTGCTTGAAGACGACAGTGACCTGATGTAAGCTAGTCAGGTCATCCTTTTTAATCGTCTTCATTTTTGTCAATTGATCAAGCAGTTTGGCGGTCACCATACGTGGAAGCCCGAACTGATCTTTCAGGGTTTGCCACGCTACCTCGAAATTACCTTCAGTAATTTCAAGGTGTGCGATCGCAGCCAACGCTTGATCTTCCACACAGGCGTTCAGATATTGCAATCGATGCACATCTGAAAGCCTCGGGTTATTGATTATACTAGCGGTGAATAGATCCTCGAAATGGCTCCATTTACGAGGATCCCCGCCGAATTTATTCAGACGTTGCTTTGGAAGCTCAATAGCGACATCATGCTGGTCGACCGACGACGCCGCTGTTTTTTTCTCAGCGGCTAGTTGCGTCAGTTCCGTAGCAATGTACGCCTGAAACTCCATAAACATAGTCTCCCATGCTTCAATTCCACCTTTGAAAACGAAGTTGCTTTTCTCGCACTTCGCAGGTGGATATTTTCTTCGAACAGCCAAGTACTGATCAACAGCTTTCTTGTACTGTTCGGAAACCGAATCGAGCTTTGACTTGAGAAGTATCTCATTGTACTGAGCTCGACCTCGTTTCTTTAAATTTGTTATCGATCGTGACATTGCTTCAAACCGGCAGGTCAGGTCATCGAAATCGATTTCAATCTCGCTACGACCGATCTCTCTGGCCAATGCCATGGTGATCTTTTATTCGAGGATTGAAAATCAACTCGAAAATTCGTCCCGTAAGTAGCGACTTACGTGAACGTACTTGTAACTCTCTACTGTCTTTTCTTTCCTCAAATCCGGCTCGAAGGACCAAATGTTAAAGTACTAAGGGACTTTAACGTGGGTCCGGATAAGGAAACAGACAGGGAGAGAAAATGTTACAAGTTTTTCAATAAAGTTTTTATTACAAAAATATAAATGAACTATTTATAACATTTTAACAAAACAAAACTAGAAACTAAAAGAAAAAACTGACGACGGCTCCTATTGCGGCCTCGTCTCCTCTTTTTTAGTCTCCTTATTTCAATTTTCTACTGCGGAGGCTTTCTAAAACAAAAGAATCCGCCTAATAAATACATTTGCGGACAAGTCAACAATCGCGCGCTCGTCAGCTGTTTCTCGCGCTCCAGCGACAGTCTGGTGTGCTTGGAGGGGAGAGCTGGCTGGCTATCTAGCGCTCTATCTAGTGGACTGTATATTCTTCTCTTTCTGGTCGATGAGATTCTCTTTCTACGATCTCACCAACGCGCACACCGGGTAGACGAGCTTTTCTCCGTTCTACCGGGTTCTCTTTGCAATGCCACGGACGGGAAACCAAATGGAGGTTGTAAGGTTCCAAGAAGCTAAATCCCGCGAGCACGCTCCCCGTGCGGGTGACGTTTCTACACCACCCACGCAAGAGGACGTCTTGTCCTAGTTCGGCTCCCTCGTCAGCTGCTCCTCAGGAGCGACCTGCGGTATGCACACGTGGTTGCCAAGCCGGCGATTCCTTCATCAAAGGAACGCCCGGCAGCCAGCCGTGGCTACCTCGACGGAGGCTCCTGTCCCGAGGAACTGGCCTGCGGCTCACCGGTTCAGGACTCAATCCCCTGCAATTCCAACCACCCTACGTTCACAGCCCAGTGTGGTCGACTCACAGCTGGTAGTGGGTGTAGCGATGGAAGGAAGGCTCTTCGAACCCTTTGCTCCACCGTACGCTTAGGCCCTATTTATTGTCCCCTCACGACGGTATATTGGAGCGGGTTTTCCGACGCCCGATGCTCGGAGAGCACCACGAAGTGATATTCTTTCTGAATATCTATCTTCCGGTTGCTCCTACGCCGTATAGCTCTAACCTTGGTCGGTGAAACTTTCCACCCCACCGGTCGGTGTACTCTCACTGGTACACAGGACGGGTGGTTCCAGTGGGTTTCGTATGACCTCTAGAAACGGTGAACTACCACTAGGTGATACCTGTATGTCGGTATCAGCCCTCCAGTAGCTCTAACCGGATAATTGGAAGAAGACTCAAGGCGATCCACACCGAATCTCCAACGTCGCAGTCGCATCCGTGAACTGCAACGTTCAATCACAATCCTGCGTCTACGATCGCTTCACACTCGGCGTGCCTTGCGATCGCTGCAACGTCAGGCAGATTGTCCGTTTTCTGGGGAAAATCTCAAGTCGCTATGACGAGATTTTCCAATAAACTATTTGTCCGCAAACTGATTCTATTACGAGGAGAGAGATCGGCTCATCCACCTCGGAGCTCGTAGGGAAAAGGGAACGCGACCGTCACAAGGTCCGCTCTCGATCGCCGACGGCTCAAGAATGAACCGTGACGATCTGCAAGCAGCGACGGCCGCGGCCGGCTCCGTCGCGCAAGCGCAGAACCGGGTAGCTACGCCTCGCGTTGCTGGGCCCGGGCTGCTACGCGCCGCGTGGCCACGGCGCGGCGCTGCCGCGTTTCGTCTATCGATCTTTTTCCGATAGATCTCTTTTCTCTCTCTTTCTCAGCGCTAACAACACATTCCTAGAATTTGCTCCAAAACTCGAGAATTTCAGTGAAGCTAGCTTGAAAAAACACGTAAATAGCCGCGGTATACTAATCTGAACGATGGAAAATTTCCATGTCAGCACAACCATCTAGAGTTACGCGAATTCAATATAGATACGCGCATCGCGGCCGAGTTTCTGCGTCTCGGACTCATGCGATATTTAAACAAGTATGTGAAAAACGCGAAACTATGACCCTGATGAGGGCAAATCCCAGACATAACATGCGTTATCCTCTAAAATATTGATCGAAACCAGGTTTAATGGACAGTTTCAGTGTGGTACCACATTACTGCGTGATCCAATCCAGAAAAAGCCCAGGATCTAGCCATCAAGTATGAGAAATATGCGAAAGTGTGAGCCTGTTGAGGACAAGTCCTAGACCTAACCCAGACATACCATGAGTTATTCTCTAAAATATTGTTCCAAACCAGGACTAATTGAATGTTTCAGTGTGGTACCACATTACTACGTGATCCAAACCAGAAAAACCCAGGATACGTTCAACAAGTATGTGGAGAATGCGAAAGCATGTGTCTGATGAGGGCAAATCCCAGGCCTAACCAAGACATAACATGCGTTATCCTCTAAAATATTTATCAAGACCAGGACTAATTGAATGTTTCAGTGTGGTACCACATTACTACGTGATCCAAACCAGAAAAAACCCAGGATATGTTCAACAAGTATGTGGAGAATGCGAAAGTATGTGTCTGATGATGGCAAATCCCAGGCCTAACCTAGACATAACATGCGTTATCCTCTAAAATATTGATCGAAACGAGGTTTTATTGAATGTTTCAGTGTGATACCACATTACTACGTGATCCAATCCAGAAAAAGCCCAGGATCTAGCCATCAAGTATGAGAAATATGCGAAAGTATGAGCCCGCTGAGGGCAAATCCTAGACCTAACCCAGACATAACATGCGTTATTCCCTAAAATATTGATCGAAACCAGGTTTAATGGACTGTATCAGTGTGGTACCACATTACTGCGTGATCCAATCCAGAAAAAGCCCAGGATCTAGCCATGAAGTATGAGAAATATGCGAAAGTGTGAGCCTGCTGAGGACAAATCCTAGACCTTACCCAGACATAACATGAGTTATTCTCTAAAATATTGTTCCAAACCAGGACTAATTGAATGTTTCAGTGTGGTACCACATTACTACGTGATCCAAACCAGAAGAAACCCAGGATATGCTCAACAAGTATGTGGAGAATGCGAAAGTATGTGTCTGATGATGGCAAATCCCAGGCCTAACCTAGACATAACATGCGTTATCCTCTAAAATATTGATCGAAACCAGGTTTAATGGACTGCTTCAGTGTGGTACCACATTACTACGTGATCCACAACAGAAAAAGCCAGGGATCTGTTCAACAAGTATGTGAAAAATGCGAAAGTGTGAGCCTGCTGAGGGCAAATCCCAGACCTATCCCAGACATAACATGCGTTATCCTCTAAAATATTGACCGAAACCAGGTTTAATGGACTGCTTCAGTGTGGTACCACATTACTACGTGATCCAATCCAGAAAAAGCCCAGGATCTAGCCATCAAGTATGAGAAATATGTGAAAGTGTGAGCCTGCTGAGGGCAAATCCTAGACCTAACCCAGACATAACATGAGTTATTCTCTAAAATATTGTTCCAAACCAGGTTTAATGGACTGCATCAGTGTGGTACCACATTAGTACATGATCCAAACCAGAATAAGCCAGGGATCTGTTCAACAAGTATGTGAAAAACGCGAAAGTATGTGTCTGATGAAGGCAAATCCCAGGCCCAACCTAGACATGACATGCGTTATCTTCTAAAATATTGATCGAAACCAGGTTTATTTGAATGTTTCAGTGTGGTACCACATTACGACGTGATCCAATCCAGAAAAAACCCAGGATCTGTTCAACAAGGATGTGGAGAATGCGAAAATATGTGTCTGATCAGGGTAAATCCCAGGCCTAACCTAGACATAACATGCGTTATCCTGTAAAATATTCATCGAAACCAGGTTTAATGGACTGTTTCAGTGTGGTACCACATTACTACGTGATCGAATCCAGAAAAAGCCCAGGATCTAGCCATCAAGTATGAGAAATATGCGAAAGTACGAGCCTGATGAGAGCAAATCCCAGACCTAACCTAGACCTACCATGAGTTATTCTCTAAAATATTGTTCGAAACCAGGTTTAATGGACTGTTTCAGTGTGGTACCACATTACTACGTGATCCAAACCAGAAAAAACCCAGGATCTAGGCATCAAGTATGAGAAATGTGCTAAAGTATGTGTCTGATGAGGGCAAATCCCAGGCCTAACCTAGACATAACATGCGTTATCCTCTGAAATATTCATCGAAACCAGGTTTAATGGACTGTTTCCGTGTGGTACCACATTACTACGTGATCCAATCCAGAAAAAACCCAGGATCCGTTCAACATGTATGTGAAGAATGCGAAAGTATGTGTCTGATGAGGGAAAATCCCAGGCCTAACCTAGACCTAACATGCGTTACCCTCAAAATTGTTGATCGAAACCAGGTTTAATCGACTGTTTCAGTGTGGTACCACATTACTACGTGATCCAAGCCAGAAAAAAACCCAGGATCTGTACAACTAGGATGTGAAGAATGCGAAAGTATGAGCCTGACGAGGGCAAATCCCAGACCTATCCCAGACATAACTTGCGTTATCGTCTAAAATATTGACCGAAACCTGTTTTAATCGACTGTTTCAGTGTGGTGCCACATTACTACGTGATGCAAACCAGAAAAAGCCCAGAATCTGGCCATCAACTATGAGAAATATGCGAAAGTACGAGCCTGATGAGAGCAAATCTCAGACCTAACCAAGACCTAACATGCGTTATTCTCTAAAACATTGTTCGAAACCAGGTTTAATGGACTGTTTCAGTGTGGTACCACATCACTACGTGATCCAAACCAGAAAAAACCCAGGATATGTTCAACAAGTATGTGGAAAATGCGATAGTATGTGCCTGATGGGAGCAAATCCCAGACCTAACCAAGACCTAACATGCGTTATTCTCTAAAATATTCATCGAAACCAGGTTTAATGGACTGCTTCAGTGTGGTACCACATTACTACGTGATCCAAGCCAGAAAAAAACCCAGGATCTGTACAACTAGGATGTGAAGAATGCGAAAGTATGAGCCGGATGAGGGCAAATCCCAGACCTAACCATGACCTAACATGCGTTATTCTCTAAAATATTGATCGAAACCAGGTTTAATGGCCTGTTTCAGTGTGGTACCACATTACTACGTGATCCAAACCAGAAAAAACCCAGAATCTGTTCAACAAGTATGTGAACAACGCGAAACTATGAGCCTGATGAGGGCAAATCCCAGACCTAACCATGACCTAACATGGGTTATTCTCTAAAATATTGGTCGAAACCAGGTTTAATCGACTGTTTCAGTGTGGTGCCACATTACTACGTGATCCAAACCAGAAAAAGCCCAGAATCTGGCCATCAACTATGAGAAATATGCGAAAGTACGAGCCTGATGAGAGCAAATCCCAGACCTAACCAAGACCTAACATGCGTTATTCTCTAAAATATTGTTCGAAACCAGGTTTAATGGGCTGTTTCAGTGTGGTACCACATTACTACGTGATCCAAACCAGAAAAAACCCAGAATCTGTTCAACAAGTATGTGAACAACGCGAAACTATGAGCCTGATGAGGGCAAATCCCAGACCTAACCATGACCTAACATGGGTTATTCTCTAAAATATTGGTCGCAACCAGGTTTAATGGACTGTTTCAGTGTGGTACCACATTACTACGTGATCCAATCCAGAAAAAACCCAGGATCTGTTCTACAAGTATGTGAGAAACCCGAAACTATGAGCCTGATGAGGGCAAATCCCAGACCTATCCCAGACTTCACATGCGTTATCCTCTAAAATATTGATCGAACCAGGTTTAATGGACTGTTTCAGTGTGGTACCACATTACTACGTGATCCAAACCAGAAAAAACCCAGGATATGTTCAACAAGTATGTGGAGAATGCGATAGTATGTGCCTGATGAGAGCAAATCCCAGACCTAACCAAGACCTAACATGCGTTATTCTCTAAAATATTCATCGAAACCAGGTTTAATGGACTGCTTCAGTGTGGTACCACATTACTACGTGATCCAAGCCAGAAAAAAACCCAGGATCTGTACAACTAGGATGTGAAGAATGCGAAAGTATGAGCCGGATGAGGGCAAATCCCAGACCTAACCATGACCTAACATGCGTTATTCTCTAAAATATTGATCGAAACCAGGTTTAATGGACTGTTTCAGTGTGGTACCACATTACTACGTGATCCAAACCAGAAAAAACCCAGAATCTGTTCAACAAGTATGTGAACAACGCGAAACTATGAGCCTGATGAGGGCAAATCCCAGACCTAACCATGACCTAACATGGGTTATTCTCTAAAATATTGGTCGAAACCAGGTTTAATCGACTGTTTCAGTGTGGTGCCACATTACTACGTGATCCAAACCAGAAAAAGCCCAGAATCTGGCCATCAACTATGAGAAATATGCGAAAGTACGAGCCTGATGAGAGCAAATCCCAGACCTAACCAAGACCTAACATGCGTTATTCTCTAAAATATTGTTCGAAACCAGGTTTAATGGGCTGTTTCAGTGTGGTACCACATTACTACGTGATCCAAACCAGAAAAAACCCAGAATCTGTTCAACAAGTATGTGAACAACGCGAAACTATGAGCCTGATGAGGGCAAATCCCAGACCTAACCATGACCTAACATGGGTTATTCTCTAAAATATTGGTCGCAACCAGGTTTAATGGACTGTTTCAGTGTGGTACCACATTACTACGTGATCCAATCCAGAAAAAACCCAGGATCTGTTCTACAAGTATGTGAGAAACCCGAAACTATGAGCCTGATGAGGGCAAATCCCAGACCTATCCCAGACTTCACATGCGTTATTCTCTAAAATATTGATCGCAAACAGGTTTAATGGACTGTTTCAGTGTGGTACCACATTACTACGTGATCCAAACCAGAAAAAACCCAGGATCTGTTCTACAAGTATGTGAAAAACCCGAAACTATGAGCCTGATGAGGGCAAATCCCAGACCTATCCCAGACTTCACATGCGTTATCCTCTAAAATATTGATCGAAACCAGGTTTAATGGACTGTTTCAGTGTGGTACCACATTACTACGTGATCCAAACCAGAAAAAACCCAGGATATGTTCAACAAGTATGTGGAGAATGCGATAGTATGTGCCTGATGGGAGCAAATCCCAGACCTAACCAAGACCTAACATGCGTTATTCTCTAAAATATTCATCGAAACCAGGTTTAATGGACTGCTTCAGTGTGGTACCACATTACTACGTGATCCAAGCCAGAAAAAAACCCAGGATCTGTACAACTAGGATGTGAAGAATGCGAAAGTATGAGCCGGATGAGGGCAAATCCTAGACCTAACCATGACCTAACATGCGTTATTCTCTAAAATATTGATCGAAACCAGGTTTAATGGGCTGTTTCAGTGTGGTACCACATTACTACGTGATCCAAACCAGAAAAAACCCAGAATCTGTTCAACAAGTATGTTTAAAACGCGAAACTATGAGCCGGATGAGGGCAAATCCCAGACCTAACCATGACCTAACATGCGTTATTCTCTAAAATATTGATCGAAACCAGGTTTAATGGACTGTTTCAGTGTGGTACCACATTACTACGTTATCCAAGCCAGAAAAAAACCCAGGATCTGTACAACTAGGATGTGAGGAATGCGAAAGTATGAGCCTGACGAGGGCAAATCCCAGACCTATCCCAGACATAACTTGCGTTATCGTCTAAAATATTGACCGAAACCTGTTTTAATCGACTGTTTCAGTGTGGTGCCACATTACTACGTGATCCAAACCAGAAAAAGCCCAGAATCTGGCCATCAACTATGAGAAATATGCGAAAGTACGAGCCTGATGAGAGCAAATCCCAGACCTAACCAAGACCTAACATGCGTTATTCTCTAAAATATTGTTCGAAACCAGGTTTAATGGGCTGTTTCAGTGTGGTACCACATTACTACGTGATCCAAACCAGAAAAAACCCAGAATCTGTTCAACAAGTATGTGAAAAACGCGAAACTATGAGCCTGATGAGGGCAAATCCCAGACCTAACCATGACCTAACATGGGTTATTCTCTAAAATATTGATCGCAACCAGGTTTAATGGGCTGTTTCAGTGCGGTACCACATTACTACGTGATCCAATCCAGAAAAAACCCAGGATCTGTTCTACAAGTATGTGAGAAACCCGAAACTATGAGCCTGATGAGGGCAAATCCCAGACCTGTCCCAGACTTCAAATGCGTTATCCTCTAAAATATTGATCGAACCAGGTTTAATGGACTGTTTCAGTGTGGTACCACGTTACTACGTGATCCAAACCAGAAAAAACCCAGGATATGTTCAACAAGTATGTGGAAAATGCGATAGTATGTGCCTGATGGGAGCAAATCCCAGACCTAACCAAGACCTAACATGCGTTATTCTCTAAAATATTCATCGAAACCAGGTTTAATGGACTGCTTCAGTGTGGTACCACATTACTACGTGATCGAAGCCAGAAAAAAACCCAGGATCTGTACAACTAGGATGTGAAGAATGCGAAAGTATGAGCCGGATGAGGGCAAATCCCAGACCTAACCATGACCTAACATGCGTTATTCTCTAAAATATTGATCGAAACCAGGTTTAATCGACTGTTTCAGTGTGGTGCCACATTACTACGTGATCCAAACCAGAAAAAGCCCAGAATCTGGCCATCAACTATGAGAAATATGCGAAAGTACGAGCCTGATGAGAGCAAATCCCAGACCTAACCAAGACCTAACATGCGTTATTCTCTAAAATATTGTTCGAAACCAGGTTTAATGGGCTGTTTCAGTGTGGTACCACATTACTACGTGATCCAAACCAGAAAGAACCCAGAATCTGTTCAACAAGTATGTGAACAACGCGAAACTATGAGCCTGATGAGGGCAAATCCCAGACCTAACCATGACCTAACATGGGTTATTCTCTAAAATATTGGTCGCAACCAGGTTTAATGGACTGTTTCAGTGTGGTACCACATTACTACGTGATCCAATCCAGAAAAAACCCAGGATCTGTTCTACAAGTATGTGAGAAACCCGAAACTATGAGCCTGATGAGGGCAAATCCCAGACCTATCCCAGACTTCACATGCGTTATCCTCTAAAATATTGATCGAACCAGGTTTAATGGACTGTTTCAGTGTGGTACCACATTACTACGTGATCCAAACCAGAAAAAACCCAGGATATGTTCAACAAGTATGTGGAGAATGCGATAGTATGTGCCTGATGAGAGCAAATCCCAGACCTAACCAAGACCTAACATGCGTTATTCTCTAAAATATTCATCGAAACCAGGTTTAATGGACTGTTTCATTGTGGTACCACATTACTACGTGATCCAAACCAGAAAAAGGCCAGAATCTGGCCATCAACTATGAGAAATATGCGAAAGTACGAGTCTGATGAGAGCAAATCCCAGACCTAACCTAGACCTAACATGAGTTATTCTCTAAAATATTCATCGAAACCAGGTTTAGTGGACTTTTTCAGTGTGGTACCACATTACTACGTGATCCAATCCAGAAAAAGCCCAGAATCTGACCATCAACTATGAGAAATATGCGAAAGTACGAGTCTGATGAGAGCAAATCCCAGACCTATCCCAGACATAGCATGAGTTATTCTCTGAAATATTGTTCCAAACCAGGTTTAATGGACTGCATCAGTGTGGTACCACATTAGTACATGATCCAAACCAGAATAAGCCAGGGATCTGTTCAACAAGTATGTGAAAAACGCGAAAGTATGACCCTGATGAGGGCAAATCCCAGGCCCAACCTAGACCTAACATGCGTTATCCTCTAAAATATTGATCGAAACCAGGTTTAATGGACTGGTTCATTGTGGTACCACATTACTGCACGATACAAACCAGAAGAACCCACGATCTGTTCAACAAGTATGTGAAATATGCGAAAGTATGACCCTGATGAGGGCAAATCCCAGACCTATCCCAGACCTAACTTGCGTTGTCCTCTAAAATATTGATGGAAACCAGGTTTAATGGACTGGTTCATTGTGGTACCACATTACTGCATGATACAAACCAGAAGAACCTACGATCTGTTCAACAAGTATGTGAAATATGCGAAAGTATGACCCTGATGAGGGCAAATCCCAGACCTAACCATGACCTAACATGCGTTATTCTCTAAAATATTGGTCGAAACCAGGTTTAATGGACTGTTTCAGTGTAGTACCACATTACTACGTGATCCAAACCAGAAAAAGCCAGGGATCTGTGCATCAAGTATGTGAAAAATGCGAAAGTATGTGTCTGATGAAGGCAAATCCCAGGCCCAACCTAGACATGACATGCGTTATCTTCTAAAATATTAATCGAAACCAGGTTTATTTGAATGTTTCAGTGTGATACCACATTACGACGTGATCCAATCCAGAAAAAACCCAGGATCTGTTCAACAAGGATGTGGAGAATGCGAAAATATGTGTCTGATCAGGGTAAATCCCAGGCCTAACCTAGACATAACATGCGTTATCCTGTAAAATATTCATCGAAACCAGGTTTAATGGACTGTTTCAGTGTGGTACCACATTACTACGTGATCGAATCCAGAAAAAGCCCAGGATCTAGCCATCAAGTATGAGAAATATGCGAAAGTACGAGCCTGATGAGAGCAAATCCCAGACCTAACCTAGACCTAACATGAGTTATTCTCTAAAATATTGTTCGAAACCAGGTTTAATGGACTGTTTCAGTGTGGTACCACATTACTACGTGATCCAAACCAGAAAAAACCCAGGATCTAGGCATCAAGTATGAGAAATGTGCTAAGGTATGTGTCTGATGAGGGCAAATCCCAGGCCTAACCTAGACATAACATGCGTTATCCTCTGAAATATTCATCGAAACCAGGTTTAATGGACTGTTTCCGTGTGGTACCACATTACTACGTGATCCAATCCAGAAAAAACCCAGGATCCGTTCAACATGTATGTGAAGAATGCGAAAGTATGTGTCTGATGAGGGAAAATCCCAGGCCTAACCTAGACCTAACATGCGTTACCCTCAAAATTGTTGATCGAAACCAGGTTTAATCGACTGTTTCAGTGTGGTACCACATTACTACGTGATCCAAGCCAGAAAAAAACCCAGGATCTGTACAACTAGGATGTGAAGAATGCGAAAGTATGAGCCTGACGAGGGCAAATCCCAGACCTATCCCAGACATAACTTGCGTTATCGTCTAAAATATTGACCGAAACCTGTTTTAATCGACTGTTTCAGTGTGGTGCCACATTACTACGTGATGCAAACCAGAAAAAGCCCAGAATCTGGCCATCAACTATGAGAAATATGCGAAAGTACGAGCCTGATGAGAGCAAATCTCAGACCTAACCAAGACCTAACATGCGTTATTCTCTAAAACATTGTTCGAAACCAGGTTTAATGGACTGTTTCAGTGTGGTACCACATCACTACGAGATCCAAACCAGAAAAAACCCAGGATATGTTCAACAAGTATGTGGAAAATGCGATAGTATGTGCCTGATGGGAGCAAATCCCAGACCTAACCAAGACCTAACATGCGTTATTCTCTAAAATATTCATCGAAACCAGGTTTAATGGACTGCTTCAGTGTGGTACCACATTACTACGTGATCCAAGCCAGAAAAAAACCCAGGATCTGTACAACTAGGATGTGAAGAATGCGAAAGTATGAGCCGGATGAGGGCAAATCCCAGACCTAACCATGACCTAACATGCGTTATTCTCTAAAATATTGATCGAAACCAGGTTTAATGGACTGTTTCAGTGTGGTACCACATTACTACGTGATCCAAACCAGAAAAAACCCAGAATCTGTTCAACAAGTATGTGAACAACGCGAAACTATGAGCCTGATGAGGGCAAATCCCAGACCTAACCATGACCTAACATGGGTTATTCTCTAAAATATTGGTCGAAACCAGGTTTAATCGACTGTTTCAGTGTGGTGCCACATTACTACGTGATCCAAACCAGAAAAAGCCCAGAATCTGGCCATCAACTATGAGAAATATGCGAAAGTACGAGCCTGATGAGAGCAAATCCCAGACCTAACCAAGACCTAACATGCGTTATTCTCTAAAATATTGTTCGAAACCAGGTTTAATGGGCTGTTTCAGTGTGGTACCACATTACTACGTGATCCAAACCAGAAAAAACCCAGAATCTGTTCAACAAGTATGTGAACAACGCGAAACTATGAGCCTGATGAGGGCAAATCCCAGACCTAACCATGACCTAACATGGGTTATTCTCTAAAATATTGGTCGCAACCAGGTTTAATGGACTGTTTCAGTGTGGTACCACATTACTACGTGATCCAATCCAGAAAAAACCCAGGATCTGTTCTACAAGTATGTGAGAAACCCGAAACTATGAGCCTGATGAGGGCAAATCCCAGACCTATCCCAGACTTCACATGCGTTATCCTCTAAAATATTGATCGAACCAGGTTTAATGGACTGTTTCAGTGTGGTACCACATTACTACGTGATCCAAACCAGAAAAAACCCAGGATATGTTCAACAAGTATGTGGAGAATGCGATAGTATGTGCCTGATGAGAGCAAATCCCAGACCTAACCAAGACCTAACATGCGTTATTCTCTAAAATATTCATCGAAACCAGGTTTAATGGACTGTTTCATTGTGGTACCACATTACTACGTGATCCAAACCAGAAAAAACCCAGAATCTGTTCAACAAGTATGTGAAAAACGCGAAACTATGAGCCTGATGAGAGCAAATCCCAGACCTAACCATGACCTAACATGCGTTATTCTCTAAAATATTGATCGCAAACAGGTTTAATGGACTGTTTCAGTGTGGTACCACATTACTACGTGATCCAAACCAGAAAAAACCCAGTATCTGTTCTACAAGTATGTGAAAAACCCGAAACTATGAGCCTGATGAGGGCAAATCCCAGACCTATCCCAGACTTCACATGCGTTATCCTCTAAAATATTGATCGAAACCAGGTTTAATGGACTGTTTCAGTGTGGTACCACATTACTACGTGATCCAAACCAGGAAAAACCCAGGATATGTTCAACAAGTATGTGGAGAATGCGATAGTATGTGCCTGATGGGAGCAAATCCCAGACCTAACCAAGACCTAACATGCGTTATTCTCTAAAATATTCATCGAAACCAGGTTTAATGGACTGCTTCAGTGTGGTACCACATTACTACGTGATCCAAGCCAGAAAAAAACCCAGGATCTGTACAACTAGGATGTGAAGAATGCGAAAGTATGAGCCGGATGAGGGCAAATCCCAGACCTAACCATGACCTAACATGCGTTATTCTCTAAAATATTGATCGAAACCAGGTTTAATGGGCTGTTTCAGTGTGGTACCACATTACTACGTGATCCAAACCAGAAAAAACCCAGAATCTGTTCAACAAGTATGTTTAAAACGCGAAACTATGAGCCGGATGAGGGCAAATCCCAGACCTAACCATGACCTAACATGCGTTATTCTCTAAAATATTGATCGAAACCAGGTTTAATGGACTGTTTCAGTGTGGTACCACATTACTACGTTATCCAAGCCAGAAAAAAACCCAGGATCTGTACAACTAGGATGTGAGGAATGCGAAAGTATGAGCCTGACGAGGGCAAATCCCAGACCTATCCCAGACATAACTTGCGTTATCGTCTAAAATATTGACCGAAACCTGTTTTAATCGACTGTTTCAGTGTGGTGCCACATTACTACGTGATCCAAACCAGAAAAAGCCCAGAATCTGGCCATCAACTATGAGAAATATGCGAAAGTACGAGCCTGATGAGAGCAAATCCCAGACCTAACCAAGACCTAACATGCGTTATTCTCTAAAATATTGTTCGAAACCAGGTTTAATGGGCTGTTTCAGTGTGGTACCACATTACTACGTGATCCAAACCAGAAAAAACCCAGAATCTGTTCAACAAGTATGTGAAAAACGCGAAACTATGAGCCTGATGAGGGCAAATCCCAGACCTAACCATGACCTAACATGGGTTATTCTCTAAAATATTGATCGCAACCAGGTTTAATGGACTGTTTCAGTGCGGTACCACACTACTACGTGATCCAATCCAGAAAAAACCCAGGATCTGTTCTACAAGTATGTGAGAAACCCGAAACTATGAGCCTGATGAGGGCAAATCCCAGACCTGTCCCAGACTTCAAATGCGTTATCCTCTAAAATATTGATCGAACCAGGTTTAATGGACTGTTTCAGTGTGGTACCACATTACTACGTGATCCAAACCAGAAAAAACCCAGGATATGTTCAACAAGTATGTGGAGAATGCGATAGTATGTGCCTGATGAGAGCAAATCCCAGACCTAACCAAGACCTAACATGCGTTATTCTCTAAAATATTCATCGAAACCAGATTTAATGGACTGTTTCATTGTGGTACCACATTACTACGTGATCCAATCCAGAAAAAGCCCAGGATCTAGGCATCAAGTATGAGAAATGTGCGAAAGTATGAGCCTGTGGAGGACAAATCCTAGACCTAACCAAGACCTAACCTGCGTTATCCTCTAAAATATTTATCAAGACCAGGTCTAATTGAATGTTTCAGTGTGGTACCACATTACTACGTGATCCAAACCAGAGAAAACCCAGGATATGTTCAACAAGTATGTGGAGAATGCGAAAGTATGAGCCTGATGAGGGCAAATCCCAGACCTATCCCAGACATAACATGCGTTATCCTCTAAAATATTCACCGAAACTAGGTTTAATGGACTGTTTCAGTGTGGTAACACATTACTGCGTGATCCAATCCAGAAGAAGCCCAGGATCTAGCCATCAAGTATGAGAAATATGCGAAAGTATGAGCCTGCTGAGGGCAAATCCTAGACCTAACCCAGACATAACATGAGTTATTCTCTTAAATATTGTTCCAACCCAGGTTTAATTTACTGTATCAGTGTGG